>NC_039359.1:145840560-145902448 GCF_003573695.1 Papaver somniferum
TCATCCAATCTGATATATTTCACACCTCACACCTCACCTAGACGAGAACATCGGGTATGTATATGGTAATCTTGCAACATGAATTCAGTAATAGGTTGCAGTTTCATCCAATCTGATATATTTTCCACCTCAAATCCCACCTGGACGAGAACGTCGGGTCTTTATATGCTAATCTTGCAACATCAGTTCAGTAATAGGTTGCTGTTTCATCCAATCTGATATATTTCACACCTCAAATCCCACCTGGACGAGAACATCGGGTCTATATATGGTAATATTGCAACCTTAGTTCAGTAATAGGTTACAGTTTCATCCAATCTGATATATTTCCCACCTCAAATCCCACCTGGACGAGAACATCGGGTCTGTATATGCTAATCTTGCAACATGAGTTCAGTAATAGGTTGCAGTTTCATCCAATCTGATATATTTCACACCTCACACCTCACCTAGACGAGAACATCGGGTATGTATATGGTAATCTTGCAACATGAATTCAGTAATAGGTTGCAGTTTCATCCAATCTGATATATTTTCCACCTCAAATCCCACCTGGACGAGAACGTCGGGTCTTTATATGCTAATCTTGCAACATCAGTTCAGTAATAGGTTGCTGTTTCATCCAATCTGATATATTTCACACCTCAAATCCCACCTGGACGAGAACATCGGGTCTATATATGGTAATATTGCAACCTTAGTTCAGTAATAGGTTACAGTTTCATCCAATCTGATATATTTCCCACCTCAAATCCCACCTGGACGAGAACATCGGGTCTGTATATGCTAATCTTGCAACATGAGTTCAGTAATAGGTTGCAGTTTCATCCAATCTGATATATTTCACACCTCACACCTCACCTAGACGAGAACATCGGGTCTGTATATGGTAATCTTGCAACATGAATTCAGTAATAGGTTGCAGTTTCATCCAATCTGATATATTTTCCACCTCAAATCCCACCTGGACGAGAACGTCGGGTCTGTATATGCTAATCTTGCAACATCAATTCAGTAATAGGTTGCTGTTTCATCCAATCTGATATATTTCACACCTCAAATCCCACCTGGACGAGAACATCGGGTCTATATATGGTAATATTGCAACCTTAGTTCAGTAATAGGTTACAGTTTCATCCAATCTGATATATTTCATACCTCAAACCTCACCTGGACGAGAACATCGGGTCTGTATATGGTAATCTTGCAACATGAGTTCAGTAATAGGTTGCAGTTTCATCCAATCTGATATATTTCACACCTCAAATCTCACATGGACGAGAACATCGGTTATGTATATGGTAATCTTGCAACATGAGTTTAGTAATAGGTTGTAGTTTCATCCAATCTGATATATTTCCCACCACAAATCCCACCTGGACGAGAACATCGGGTCTGTATATGGTAATCTTGCAACATCAGTTCAGTAATAGGTTGCAGTTTCATCTAATCTGATATATTTCACACCTCAAACCTCACCCGAACGAGAATATCGTGTATGTATATGGTAATCTTGCAACATGAGTTTAGTAATAGGTTGCATTTTCATCTACTATGGTATATTTCACACCTAAAACCTCACCTGGACGAGAACATCGGGTCAGTATATGGTAATCTTGCAACATGAGTTTAGTAATAGGTTGTAGTTTCATCCAATCTGATATATTTCCCATCTCAAATCCCACATGGACGAGAACATCGGGTCTGTGTATGGTAATCTTGCAACATCAGTTCGGTAATTGGTTGAAGTTTACTCCAATCTGATATATTTCACACCTCAAACCTCACCTGAACGAGAACATCGGGTCTGTATATGGTAATCTTGAAACATGATTTCAGTAATAAGTTGCAGTTTCATCCAATCTAATATTTCACGCCTCAAACCCTACCTGGACGAGAAAACCGGGTCTGTATGTGGTAATCTAGCAACATGAGTTCGGTAATAGGTTGTTGTTTCATCCAGTCTGATATATTTCACACCTCAAATCCCACCTGGACGAGAATATCGGGTTTGTACATGGTAATCTTGCAACATGAGTTCAGTAATAGGTTACAGTTTCATCCAATCTGATATATTTCACACCTCAAACCTCACCTGGACGAGAACATCGGGTCTATATATGGTAATCTTGCAACATGAGTTCAGTAATAGGTTGCAGTTTCATCCAATCTGATATATTTCACACCTCACACCTCACCTAGACAAGAACATTGGGTCTGTGTATGGTAATCTTGCAACATGAATTCAGTAATAGGTTGCAGTTTCATCCAATCTGATATATTTCCCACCTCAAATCCCTCTTGGAAGAGAACATCGGGTTTGTATATGGTAATCTTGCAACATGAGTTTAGTAATAGGTTTCTGTTTCTTCCAATTTGATATATTTCCCACCTCAAACCTCACCTGGACGAGAAGATCTGGTCTGTATATGGTAATCTTGTAAAATGAGTTAAGTAATAGGTTGCAGTTTCATCCAATCTGATATATTTCACACCCCAAATACCACATGGACGAGAACATTGGGTCTGTATTAGGTAATCTTGCAACATGAGTTCAGTAATAGGTTGCAGTTTCATCCAATCTGATATATTTCACACCTCAAACCTCACCTGTACGAGAACATCGAGTCTGTATATGGTAATCTTGCAACATGAGTTCGGTAATAGGTTGCAGTTTCATCCAATCTGATATATTTCACACCTCAAACCTCACCCGGACGAGAACATCGGGTCTGTATATGGTAATCTTGCAACCTGAGTTCAGTAATAGGTTGCAATTTCATCCAATCTGATATATTTCACACCTCAAACCTCACCTGGATGAGAACATCGGGTCTGTATATGGTAATCTTGCAACATGAGTTCAGTAATAGGTTGTAGGTTCATCCAATCTGATATATTTCACACCTCACACCTGACCTAGACGAGAACATCGGGTCTGTATATAGTAATCTTGCAACATGAATTAAGTAATAGGTTGTAGTTTCATCCAATCTGATATATTTCCCACCTCAAATCCCACCTGGACGAGAACATCGGGTCTGTATATGCTAATCTTGCAACATGAGTTCAGTAATAGGTTGCAGTTTCATCCAATCTGATATATTTCACACCTCACACCTCACCTAGACGAGAACATCGGGTCTGTATATGGTAATCTTGCAACATGAATTCAGTAATAGGTTGCAGTTTCATCCAATCTGATATATTTTCCACCTCAAATCCCACCTGGACGAGAACGTCGGGTCTGTATATGCTAATCTTGCAACATCAATTCAGTAATAGGTTGCTGTTTCATCCAATCTGATATATTTCACACCTCAAATCCCACCTGGACGAGAACATCGGGTCTATATATGGTAATATTGCAACCTTAGTTCAGTAATAGGTTACAGTTTCATCCAATCTGATATATTTCATACCTCAAACCTCACCTGGACGAGAACATCGGGTCTGTATATGGTAATCTTGCAACATGAGTTCAGTAATAGGTTGCAGTTTCATCCAATCTGATATATTTCACACCTCAAATCTCACATGGACGAGAACATCGGTTATGTATATGGTAATCTTGCAACATGAGTTTAGTAATAGGTTGTAGTTTCATCCAATCTGATATATTTCCCACCACAAATCCCACCTGGACGAGAACATCGGGTCTGTATATGGTAATCTTGCAACATCAGTTCAGTAATAGGTTGCAGTTTCATCTAATCTGATATATTTCACACCTCAAACCTCACCCGAACGAGAATATCGTGTATGTATATGGTAATCTTGCAACATGAGTTTAGTAATAGGTTGCATTTTCATCTACTATGGTATATTTCACACCTAAAACCTCACCTGGACGAGAACATCGGGTCAGTATATGGTAATCTTGCAACATGAGTTTAGTAATAGGTTGTAGTTTCATCCAATCTGATATATTTCCCATCTCAAATCCCACCTGGACGAGAACATCGGGTCTGTGTATGGTAATCTTGCAACATCAGTTCGGTAATTGGTTGAAGTTTACTCCAATCTGATAAATTTCACACCTAAAACCTCACCTGGACGAGAAAATCGGGTCTGTATGTGGTAATCTAGCAACATGAGTTCGGTAATAGGTTGCTGTTTCATCCAGTCTGATATATTTCACACCTCAAATCCCACCTGGACAAGAATATCGGGTCTGTACATGGTAATCTTGCAACATGAGTTCAGTAATAGGTTGCAGTTTCATCCAATCTGATATATTTCACACCTCAAACCTCACCTGGACGAGAAAATCGGGTCTGTATATGGTAATCTTGCAACATGAGTTCAGTAATAGGTTGCAGTTTCATCCAATCTGATATATTTCACACCTCACACCTCACCTAGACAAGAACATCGGGTCTGTGTATGGTAATCTTGCAACATGAATTCAATAATAGGTTGCAGTTTCATCCAATCTGATATATTTCCCACCTCAAATCCCTCCTGGACGAGAACATCGGGTTTGTATATGGTAATCTTGCAACATGAGTTTAGTAATAGGTTTCTGTTTCATCCAATTTGATATATTTCCCACCTCACACCTCACCTGGACGAGAAGATCTGGTCTGTATATGGTAATCTTGTAAAATGAGTTCAGTAATAGGTTGCAGTTTCATCCAATCTGATATATTTCACACCTCAAATACCACATGGACGAGAACATTAGGTCTGTATTAGGTAATCTTGCAACATGAGTTCAGTAATAGGTTGCAGTTTCATCCAATCTGATATATTTCACACCTCAAACCTCACCTGTACGAGAACATCGAGTCTGTATATGGTAATCTTGCAACATGAGTTCGGTAATAGGTTGCAGTTTCATCCAATCTGATATATTTCACACCTCAAACCTCACCCGGACGAGAACATCGGGTCTGTATATGGTAATCTTGCAACCTGAGTTCAGTAATAGGTTGCAGTTTCATCCAATCTGATATATTTCACACCTCAAACCTCACCTGGATGAGAACATCGGGTCTGTATATGGTAATCTTGCAACATGAGTTCAGTAATAGGTTGTAGGTTCATCCAATCTGATATATTTCACACCTCACACCTCACCTAGACGAGAACATCGGGTCTGTATATAGTAATCTTGCAACATGAATTAAGTAATAGGTTGCAGTTTCATCCAATCTGATATATTTCCCACCTCAAATCCCACCTGGACGAGAACATCGGGTCTGTATATGCTAATCTTGCAACATGAGTTCAGTAATAGGTTGCAGTTTCATCCAATCTGATATATTTCACACCTCACACCTCACCTAGACGAGAACATCGGGTCTGTATATGGTAATCTTGCAACATGAATTCAGTAATAGGTTGCAGTTTCATCCAATCTGATATATTTTCCACCTCAAATCCCACCTGGACGAGAACGTCGGGTCTGTATATGCTAATCTTGCAACATCAATTCAGTAATAGGTTGCTGTTTCATCCAATCTGATATATTTCACACCTCAAATCCCACCTGGACGAGAACATCGGGTCTATATATGGTAATATTGCAACCTTAGTTCAGTAATAGGTTACAGTTTCATCCAATCTGATATATTTCATACCTCAAACCTCACCTGGACGAGAACATCGGGTCTGTATATGGTAATCTTGCAACATGAGTTCAGTAATAGGTTGCAGTTTCATCCAATCTGATATATTTCACACCTCAAATCTCACCTGGACGAGAACATCGGTTATGTATATGGTAATCTTGCAACATGAGTTTAGTAATAGGTTGTAGTTTCATCCAATCTGATATATTTCCCACCACAAATCCCACCTGGACGAGAACATCGGGTCTGTATATGGTAATCTTGCAACATCAATTCAGTAATAGGTTGCAGTTTCATCTAATCTGATATATTTCACACCTCAAACCTCACCTGGACGAGAACATCGGTTATGTATATGGTAATCTTGCAACATGAGTTTAGTAATAGGTTGTAGTTTCATCCAATCTGATATATTTCCCACCACAAATCCCATCTGGACGAGAACATCGGGTCTGTATATGGTAATCTTGCAACATCAGTTCAGTAATAGGTTGCAGTTTCATCTAATGTGATATATTTCACACCTCAAACCTCACCTGAACGAGAATATCGTGTATGTATATGGTAATCTTGCAACATGAGTTTAGTAATAGGTTGCATTTTCATCTAATATGGTATATTTTACACCTAAAACCTCACCTGGACGAGAACATCGGGTCAGTATATGGTAATCTTGCAACATGAGTTTAGTAATAGGTTGTAGTTTCATCCAATCTGATATATTTCCCATCTCAAATCCCACCTGGACGAGAACATCGGGTCTGTGTATGGTAATCTTGCAACATCAGTTTGGTAATTGGTTGAAGTTTACTCCAATCTGATATATTTCACACCTCAAACCTCACCTGAACGAGAACATCGGGTCTGTATATGGTAATCTTGAAACATGATTTCAGTAATAGGTTGCAGTTTCATCCAATCTAATATTTCACGCCTCAAACCCTACCTGGACGAGAAAATCGGGTCTGTATGTGGTAATCTAGCAACATGAGTTCGGTAATAGGTTGTTGTTTCATCCAGTCTGATATATTTCACACCTCAAATCCCACCTGGACGAGAATATCGGGTCTGTACATGGTAATCTTGCAACATGAGTTCAGTAATAGGTTGCAGTTTCATCCAATCTGATATATTTCACACCTCAAACCTCACCTGGACGAGAACATCGGGTCTGTATATGGTAATCTTGCAACATGAGTTCAGTAATAGGTTGCAGTTTCATCCAATCTGATATATTTCACACCTCACACCTCACCTAGACAAGAACATCGGGTCTGTGTATGGTAATCTTGCAACATGAATTCAGTAATAGGTTGCAGTTTCATCCAATATGATATATTTCCCACCTCAAATCCCTCCTGGACGAGAACATCGGGTTTGTATATGGTAATCTTGCAACATAAGTTTAGTAATAGGTTTCTGTTTCATCCAATTTGATATATTTCCCACCTCACACCTCACCTGGACGAGAAGATCTGGTCTGTATATGGTAATCTTGTAAAATGAGTTCAGTAATAGGTTGCAGTTTCATTCAATCTGGTATATTTCACACCTCAAATGCTACATGGACGAGAACATTGGGTCTGTATTAGGTAATCTTGCAACATGAGTTCAGTAATAGGTTGCAGTTTCATCCAATATGATATATTTCACACCTCAAACCTCACCTGTACGAGAACATCGAGTCTGTATATGGTAATCTTGCAACATGAGTTCGGTAATAGGTTGCAGTTTCATCCAATCTGATATATTTCACACCTCAAACCTCACCCGGACGAGAACATCGGGTCTGTATATGGTAATCTTGCAACCTGAGTTTAGTAATAGGTTGCAGTTTCATCCAATATGATATATTTCACACCTCAAACCTCACCTGGACGAGAACATCGGGTCTGTATATGATAATCTTGCAACATGAGTTCAGTAATAGGTTGTAGGTTCATCCAATCTGATATATTTCACACCTCAAATCCCACCTGGACGAGAACATCTGTTATGTATATGGTAATCTTGCAACATGAGTTTAGTAATAGGTTGTAGTTTCATCCAATCTGATATATTTCCCACCACAAATCCCACCTGGACGAGAACATCGGGTCTGTATATGGTAATCTTGCAACATCAGTTCAGTAATAGGTTGCAGTTTCATCTAATCTGATATATTTCACACCTCAAACCTCACCTGAACGAGAATATCAGGTATGTATATGGTAATCTTGCAACATGAGTTTAGTAATAGGTTGGACTTTCATCTAATATGATATATTTCACACCTAAAACCTCACCTGGACGAGAACATCGGGTCAGTATATGGTAATCTTGCAACATGAGTTTAGTAATAGGTTGCTGTTTCATCCAGTCTGATATATTTCACACCTCAAATCCCACCTGGACGAGATTATCGGGTCTGTACATGGTAATCTTGCAACATGAGTTCAGTAATAGGTTGCAGTTTCATCCAATCTGATATATTTCACACCTCAAACCTCTCCTGGACGAGAACATCGGGTCTGTATATGGTAATCTTGCAACATGAGTTCAGTAATAGGTTGCAGTTTCATCCAATCTGATATATTTCACACCTCACACCTCACCTAGACAAGAACATCGGGTCTGTGTATGGTAATCTTGCAACATGAATTCAGTAATAGGTTGCAGTTTCATCCAATCTGATATATTTCCCACCTCAAATCCCTCTTGGACGAGAACATCGGGTTTGTATATGGTAATCTTGCAACATGAGTTTAGTAATAGGTTTCTGTTTCATCCAATTTGATATATTTCCCACCTCACACCTCACCTGGACGAGAAGATCTGGTCTGTATATGGTAATCTTGTAAAATGAGTTCAGTAATAGGTTGCAGTTTCATCCAATCTGATATATTTCACACCTCAAATACCACATGGACGAGAACATTGGGTCTGTATTAGGTAATCTTGCAACATGAGTTCAGTAATAGGTTGCAGTTTCATCCAATCTGATATATTTGACACCTCAAATGTACGAGAACATCGAGTCTGTATATGGTAATCTTGCAACATGAGTTCGGTAATAGGTTGCAGTTTCATCCAATCTGATATATATTTCACACCTCAAACCTCACCCGGACGAGAACATCGGGTCTGTATATGGTAATCTTGCAACCTGAGTTCAGTAATAGGTTGCAGTTTCATCCAATCTGATATATTTCACACCTCAAACCTCACCTGGATGAGAACATCGGGTCTGTATATGGTAATCTTGCAACATGAGTTCAGTAATAGGTTGTAGGTTCATCCAATCTGATATATTTCACACCTCACACCTCACCTAGACGAGAACATCGGGTCTGTATATAGTAATCTTGCAACATGAATTAAGTAATAGGTTGCAGTTTCATCCAATCTGATATATTTCCCACCTCAAATCCCACCTGGACGAGAACATCGGGTCTGTATATGCTAATCTTGCAACATGAGTTCAGTAATAGGTTGCAGTTTCATTCAATCTGATATATTTCACACCTCACACCTCACCTAGACGAGAACATCGGGTCTGTATATGGTAATCTTGCAACATGAATTCAGTAATAGGTTGCAGTTTCATCCAATCTGATATATTTTCCACCTCAAATCCCACCTGGACGAGAACGTCGGGTCTGTATATGCTAATCTTGCAACATCAATTCAGTAATAGGTTGCTGTTTCATCCAATCTGATATATTTCACACCTCAAATCCCACCTGGACGAGAACATCGGGTCTATATATGGTAATATTGCAACCTTAGTTCAGTAATAGGTTACAGTTTCATCCAATCTGATATATTTCATACCTCAAACCTCACCTGGACGAGAACATCGGGTCTGTATATGGTAATCTTGCAACATGAGTTCAGTAATAGGTTGCAGTTTCATCCAATCTGATATATTTCACACCTCAAATCTCACCTGGACGAGAACATCGGTTATGTATATGGTAATCTTGCAACATGAGTATAGTAATAGGTTGTAGTTTCATCCAATCTGATATATTTCCCACCACAAATCCCACCTGGACGAGAACATCGGTTCTGTATATTGTAATCTTGCAACATCAGTTCAGTAATAGGTTGCAGTTTCATCTAATCTGATATATTTCACACCTCAAACCTCACCTGGACGAGAACATCGGTTATGTATATGGTAATATTGCAACATGAGTTTAGTAATAGGTTGTAGTTTCATCCAATCTGATATATTTCCCACCACAAATCCCACCTGGACGAGAACATCGGGTCTGTATATGGTAATCTTGCAACATCAGTTCAGTAATAGGTTGCAGTTTCATCTAATCTGATATATTTCACACCTCAAACCTCACCCGAACGAGAATATCGTGTATGTATATGGTAATCTTGCAACATGAGTTTAGTAATAGGTTGCATTTTCATCTACTATGGTATATTTCACACCTAAAACCTCACCTGGACGAGAACATCGGGTCAGTATATGGTAATCTTGCAACATGAGTTTAGTAATAGGTTGTAGTTTCATCCAATCTGATATATTTCCCATCTCAAATCCCACATGGACGAGAACATCGGGTCTGTGTATGGTAATCTTGCAACATCAGTTCGGTAATTGGTTGAAGTTTACTCCAATCTGATATATTTCACACCTCAAACCTCACCTGAACGAGAACATCGGGTCTGTATATGGTAATCTTGAAACATGATTTCAGTAATAAGTTGCAGTTTCATCCAATCTAATATTTCACGCCTCAAACCCTACCTGGACGAGAAAACCGGGTCTGTATGTGGTAATCTAGCAACATGAGTTCGGTAATAGGTTGTTGTTTCATCCAGTCTGATATATTTCACACCTCAAATCCCACCTGGACGAGAATATCGGGTTTGTACATGGTAATCTTGCAACATGAGTTCAGTAATAGGTTACAGTTTCATCCAATCTGATATATTTCACACCTCAAACCTCACCTGGACGAGAACATCGGGTCTATATATGGTAATCTTGCAACATGAGTTCAGTAATAGGTTGCAGTTTCATCCAATCTGATATATTTCACACCTCACACCTCACCTAGACAAGAACATCGGGTCTGTGTATGGTAATCTTGCAACATGAATTCAGTATTAGGTTGCAGTTTCATCCAATCTGATATATTTCCCACCTCAAATCCCTCTTGGACGAGAACATCGGGTTTGTATATGGTAATCTTGCAACCTGAGTTTAGTAATAGGTTTATGTTTCATCCAATTTGATATATTTCCCACCTCACACCTCACCTGGACGAGAAGATCTGGTCTGTATATGGTAATCTTGTTAAATGAGTTCAGTAATAGGTTGGAATTTCATTCAATATGATATATTTCACACCTCACACCTCACCTAGACGAGAACATCGGTTATGTATATGGTAATCTTGCAACATGAATTCAGTAATAGGTTGCAGTTTCATCCAATCTGATATATTTCCCACCTCAAATCCCTCCTGGACGAGAACATCGGGTTTGTACATATTAATCTTGCAACATGAGTTTAGTAATAGGTTTATGTTTCATCTAATTTTATATATTTCCCACCTCACACCTCACCTGGACGAGAAGATCTGGTCTGTATATGGTAATCTTGTAAAATGAGTTCAGTAATAGGTTGCACTTTCATCCAATCTGATATATTTCATACCTCAAATACCACCTGGACGAGAACATTGGGTCTGTATATGGTAATATTGCAACATGAGTTCAGTAAAAGGTTGCAGTTTCATCCAATCTGATATATTTCACACCTCAAACCTCACCTGTACGAGAACATCGAGTCTGTATATGGTAATATTGCATAATGAGTTCGGTAATAGGTTGCAGTTTCATCCAATCTGATATATTTCACACCTCAAACCTCACCCGGACGAGAACATCGGGTCTGTATATGGTAATCTGGCAACCTAAGTTCAGTAATAGGTTGCAGTTTCATCCAATCTGATATATTTCACACCTCAAACCTCACCTGGAAGTGAACATCGGGTCTGTATATGGTAATCTTGCAACATGAGTTCAGTAATAGGTTACAGGTTCATCCAATCTGATATATTTCACACCTCACACCTCACCTAGACGAGAACATCGGGTCTGTATATAGTAATCTTGCAACATGAATTAAGTAATAGGTTGCAGTTTCATCCAATCTGATATATTTCCCACCTCAAATCCCACCTGGACGAGAACATCGGGTATGTATATGGTAATATTGCAACATGAGTTCAGTAGTAGGTTGCAGTTTCATCCAATATGATATATTTCACACCTCAAACCTCACCTGGACGAGAACATCGGGTCTGTATATGGTAATATTGCAACATAAGTTCAGTAATAGGTTGTAGGTTCATCCAATCTGATATATTTCACACCTCACACCTCACCTAGACGAGAACATCGGGTCTGTATATAGTAATCTTGCAACATGAATTAAGTAATAGGTTGCAGTTTCATCCAATCTGATATATTTCCCACCTCAAATCCCACCTGGACGAGAACATCGGGTCTGTATATGCTAATCTTGCAACATGAGTTCAGTAATAGGTTGCAGTTTCATTCAATCTGATATATTTCACACCTCACACCTCACCTAGACGAGAACATCGGGTCTGTATATGGTAATCTTGCAACATGAATTCAGTAATAGGTTGCAGTTTCATCCAATCTGATATATTTTCCACCTCAAATCCCACCTGGACGAGAACGTCGGGTCTGTATATGCTAATCTTGCAACATCAATTCAGTAATAGGTTGCTGTTTCATCCAATCTGATATATTTCACACCTCAAATCCCACCTGGACGAGAACATCGGGTCTATATATGGTAATATTGCAACCTTAGTTCAGTAATAGGTTACAGTTTCATCCAATCTGATATATTTCATACCTCAAACCTCACCTGGACGAGAACATCGGGTCTGTATATGGTAATCTTGCAACATGAGTTCAGTAATAGGTTGCAGTTTCATCCAATCTGATATATTTCACACCTCAAATCTCACCTGGACGAGAACATCGGTTCTGTATATGGTAATATTGCAACATGAGTTTAGTAATAGGTTGTAGTTTCATCCAATCTGATATATTTCCCACCACAAATCCCACCTGGACGAGAACATCGGGTCTGTATATGGTAATCTTGCAACATCAGTTCAGTAATAGGTTGCAGTTTCATCTAATCTGATATATTTCACACCTCAAACCTCACCCGAACGAGAATATCGTGTATGTATATGGTAATCTTGCAACATGAGTTTAGTAATAGGTTGCATTTTCATCTACTATGGTATATTTCACACCTAAAACCTCACCTGGACGAGAACATCGGGTCAGTATATGGTAATCTTGCAACATGAGTTTAGTAATAGGTTGTAGTTTCATCCAATCTGATATATTTCCCATCTCAAATCCCACATGGACGAGAACATCGGGTCTGTGTATGGTAATCTTGCAACATCAGTTCGGTAATTGGTTGAAGTTTACTCCAATCTGATATATTTCACACCTCAAACCTCACCTGAACGAGAACATCGGGTCTGTATATGGTAATCTTGAAACATGATTTCAGTAATAAGTTGCAGTTTCATCCAATCTAATATTTCACGCCTCAAACCCTACCTGGACGAGAAAACCGGGTCTGTATGTGGTAATCTAGCAACATGAGTTCGGTAATAGGTTGTTGTTTCATCCAGTCTGATATATTTCACACCTCAAATCCCACCTGGACGAGAATATCGGGTTTGTACATGGTAATCTTGCAACATGAGTTCAGTAATAGGTTACAGTTTCATCCAATCTGATATATTTCACACCTCAAACCTCACCTGGACGAGAACATCGGGTCTATATATGGTAATCTTGCAACATGAGTTCAGTAATAGGTTGCAGTTTCATCCAATCTGATATATTTCACACCTCACACCTCACCTAGACAAGAACATCGGGTCTGTGTATGGTAATCTTGCAACATGAATTCAGTATTAGGTTGCAGTTTCATCCAATCTGATATATTTCCCACCTCAAATCCCTCTTGGACGAGAACATCGGGTTTGTATATGGTAATCTTGCAACCTGAGTTTAGTAATAGGTTTATGTTTCATCCAATTTGATATATTTCCCACCTCACACCTCACCTGGACGAGAAGATCTGGTCTGTATATGGTAATCTTGTTAAATGAGTTCAGTAATAGGTTGGAATTTCATTCAATATGATATATTTCACACCTCACACCTCACCTAGACGAGAACATCGGTTATGTATATGGTAATCTTGCAACATGAATTCAGTAATAGGTTGCAGTTTCATCCAATCTGATATATTTCCCACCTCAAATCCCTCCTGGACGAGAACATCGGGTTTGTACATATTAATCTTGCAACATGAGTTTAGTAATAGGTTTATGTTTCATCTAATTTTATATATTTCCCACCTCACACCTCACCTGGACGAGAAGATCTGGTCTGTATATGGTAATCTTGTAAAATGAGTTCAGTAATAGGTTGCACTTTCATCCAATCTGATATATTTCATACCTCAAATACCACCTGGACGAGAACATTGGGTCTGTATATGGTAATATTGCAACATGAGTTCAGTAAAAGGTTGCAGTTTCATCCAATCTGATATATTTCACACCTCAAACCTCACCTGTACGAGAACATCGAGTCTGTATATGGTAATCTTGCATAATGAGTTCGGTAATAGGTTGCAGTTTCATCCAATCTGATATATTTCACACCTCAAACCTCACCCGGACGAGAACATCGGGTCTGTATATGGTAATCTGGCAACCTAAGTTCAGTAATAGGTTGCAGTTTCATCCAATCTGATATATTTCACACCTCAAACCTCACCTGGACGTGAACATCGGGTCTGTATATGGTAATCTTGCAACATGAGTTCAGTAATAGGTTACAGGTTCATCCAATCTGATATATTTCACACCTCACACCTCACCTAGACGAGAACATCGGGTCTGTATATGCTAATCTTGCAACATGGATTCAGTAATAGGTTGCAGTTTCATCCAATCTGATATATTTCCCACCTCAAATCCCACCTGGACGAGAAAGTCGGGTCTGTATATGCTAATCTTGCAGCATCAGTTCAGTAATAGGTTGTTGTTTCATCCAATCTGATATATATTTCACACCTCAAATCCCACCTGGACGAGAACATCGGGTCTATCTATGGTAATATTGCAACCTTAGTTCAGTAATAGGTTACAGTTTCATCCAATATGTTATATTTCATACCTCAAACCTCACCTGGACGAGAACATCGGGTCTGTATATGGTAATCTTGCAACATGAGTTCAGTAATAGGTTGCAGTTTCATCCAATCTGATATATTTCACACCTCAAATCTCACCTGGACGAGAACATCGGTTCTGTATATGGTAATATTGCAACATGAGTTTAGTAATAGGTTGTAGTTTCATCCAATCTGATATATTTCCCACCACAAATCCCACCTGGACGAGAACATCGGGTCTGTATATGGTAATCTTGCAACATCAGTTCAGTAATAGGTTGCAGTTTCATCTAATATGATATATTTCACATCTCAAACCTCACCTGAACGAGAATATCGGGTTTGTAAATGGTAATCTTGCAACATGAGTTTAGTAATAGGTTGCATTTTCATCTAATCTGATATATTTCACACCTAAAACCTCAACTGGATGAGAACATCGGGTCAGTATATGGTAATCTTGCAACATGAGTTTAGTAATAGGTTGTAGTTTCATCCAATCTGATATATTTCCCATATCAAATCCCACCTGGACGAGAACATCGGGTCTGTGTATGGTAATCTTGCACCATCAGTTCGGTAATTGGTTGCAGTTTACTCCAATATGATATATTTCACACCTCAAACCTCACCTGAACGAGAACATCGGGTCTGTATATAGTAATCTTGAAACATGATTTCAGTAATAGGTTGCAGTTTCATCCAATCTAATATTTCACGCCTCAAACCATACCTGGACGAGAAAATCGGGTCTGTATGTGGTAATCTTGCAACATGAGTTGAGTAATAGGTTGCAGTTTCATCCACTCTGATATATTTCACACCTCAAATCCCACCTGGATGAGAATATCGGGTCTGTACATGGTAATCTTGCAACATGAGTTCAGTAATAGGTTGCAGTTTCATCCAATCTGATATATTTCACACCTCAAACCTCACCTGGACGAGAACATCGGTTTTGTATATGGTAATCTTGCAACCTGAGTTCAGTAATAGGTTGTAGTTTCATGCAATCTGATATATTTCACACCTCACACCTCACCTAGACAAGAACATCGGGTCTGTGTATGGTAATCTTGCAACATGAATTCAGTAATAGGTTGCAGTTTCATCCAATCTGATATATTTTCCACCTCAAATCTCACCTAGACCAGAACATCGGGTATGTATATGCTAATCTTGCAACATCAGTTCAGCAATAGGTTGCAGTTTCATCCAATCTAGTATATTTCACACCCTCAAACCTCACCTAGACGAGAACATCGGGTCTGTATATGGTAATCTTGCAACATGAATTCAATAATAGGTTGCAGTTTCGTCCAATCTGATATATTTCCCACCTCAAATACCACCTGGAAGAGAACATCGGGTCTGTATATGGTATCTTACAACATGAGTTTCGTAATAGGTTTTTGTTTCATCCAATCTGATATATTTTACACTTAACACCTCACCTGGACGAGAAGATCGGGTCTATATATGGTAATCTTGCAACATGAATTCAGTAATAGGTTGCAGTTTCATCCAATCTGATATATTTCACACCTCAAATCCCACCTGGACGAGAACATTGGGTCTGTATATGGTAATCTTGCAACATGAGTTCAGTAATAGGTTGCAGTTTCATCAAATCTGATATATTTCACACCTCAAACCTCACCTGTACGAGAATATCGGGTCTGTATATGGTAATCTTGCAACCTGAGTTCAGTAATAGGTTGCAGTTTCATCCAATCTGATATATTTCACACCTCACATCTCACCTAGACGAGAACATCGGGTCTGTATATGGTAATCTTGCTACATGAATTCAGTAATAGGTTGCAGTTTCATCCAATCTGATATATTTCCCACCTCCAATCCCACCTGGACGAGAACATCGGGTTTGTATATGTTAATCTTGCAACATCAGTTCAGTAATAAGTTGCAGTTTCATCCAATCTGATATATTTCACACCTCAAATAGCACCTGGACGAGAACATCGGGTCTGTATATGGTAATCTTTCAACCTAAGTTCAGTAATAGGTTGCAGTTTCATCCAATCTGATATATTTCACACCTCAAATCCCACCTGGACGAGAACATCGGGTCTGTATATGGTAATCTTGCAACATGAGTTCAGTAATAGGTTGTAGTTTCATCCAATCTGATATATTTCACACCTCAAATCCCACCTGGACGAGAATATCGGGTCTTCATATGGTAATCTTGCAACATGAGTTCGATAATAGGTTGCAATTTCATCCAATCTGATATATTTCACACCTCAAACCTCACCTGAACAAGAACATCGGGTCTGTATATGGTAATCTTGCAGCATGAGTTCAGTAATAAGTTGCAGTTTCATTCAATATGATATATTTCACACCTTAAGTCCCACCTGGACGAGAACATCAGGTCTGTATATGGTAATTTTGCAACATGAGTTCAGTAATAGGTTGCAGTTTCATCCAATCTGATATATTTCACACCTCAAATCCCACCTGGACGAGAACATCGGGTCTGTATTTAGTAATCTTGCAACATGAGTTCAGTAATAGGTTGTAGTTTCATCCAATCTGATATATTTCACACTTCAAATCCCATCTGGACGAGAATATCGAGTTTGTATATGTTAATCTTGCAACATCAGTTCAGTAATAGGTTGCAGTTTCATCCAATCTGATATATTTCACACCTCAAATAGCACCTGGACGAGAACATCGGGTCTGTATATGGTAATCTTTCAACATGAGTTCAGTAATAGGTTGCAGTTTCATCCAATCTGATATATTTCACACCTCAAATCCCACCTGGACGAGAACATCGGGTCTGTATATGGTAATCTTGCAACATCAGTTCGGTAATTGGTTGTAGTTTCATCCAATCTGATATATTTCACACCTCAAACCTCACCTGAACGAGAGCATCGGGTCTGTATTTGGTAATCTTGCAACATCATTTCAGTAATAGGTTGCAGATTCATCCAATCTGATATTTCACACCTCAAACCTCACCTGGACGAGAACATCGGGTCTGTATGTGCTAATCTTGCAACATGAGTTCAGTAATAGGTTGTAGTTTCATCCAATCGGATATATTTAACACCTCAAACCTCACCTGAACGAGAACATCGGGTCTGTATGTGGTAATCTTGCAACATAAGTTCAGTAATAGGTTGTAGTTTCATCCAATATGATATATTTCACACCTCAAACCTCACCTGGACGAGAACATCTGGTCTGTATATGGTAATCTTGCAACATGAGTTTAGTAATAGGTTTTTGTTTCATCCGATATGATATATTTTCCACCTCACACCTCAACTGGACGAGAAGATCGGGTCTGTATATGGTAATCTTGCAACATGAGTTCAGTAATAGGTTGCAGTTTCATCCAATCTGATACATTTCACACCTCAAATCCCACCTGGACGAGAACATTGGGTCTGTATATGGTAATCTTGCAACATGAGTTCAGTAATAGGTTAGAGTTTCATCCAATCAGATATATTTCACACCTCAAACCTCACCTGTACGAGAACATCGGGTCCGTATATGGTTATCTTGCAACAGGAGTTCGGTAATAGGTTGCAGTTTCATCCAATCTGATATATTTCACACCTCAAACCTCACCTGGACGAGAACATCGGATCTGTATATGGTAATCTTGCAACATGAGTTCAGTAATGGGTTGTAGTTTCATCCAATATGATATATTTCACACCTCAAATCTCACCTGGACGAGAATATCGGGTCTGCATATGGTAATCTTGCAACATGAGTTCGATAATAGGTTGAAGTTTCATCCAATCTGATATATTTCATACCTCAAATCCCACCTGAACAAGAACATCGGGTCTGTATATGGTAATCTTGCAGCATGAGTTCAGTAATAAGTTGCAGTTTCATTCAATATGATATTTTTCACACCTCAAATAACACCTGGACAAGAACATCGGGTCTGTATATGGTAATCTTTCAACCTGAGTTCAGTAATAGGTTGCAGTTTCATCCAATCTGATATTTCACACTTCAAACCTCACCTGGACGAGAACATCGGGTCTGTATTTGGTAATCTTGCAACATGAGTTCAGTAATAGGTTGTAGTTTCATCCAATCTGATATATTTCACACCTCAAATCCCACCTGGACGAGAATATCGGGTCTGCATATAGTAATCTTGCAACATGAGTTCGATAATAGGTTGCAGTTTCATCCAATCTGATATATTTCACACCTCAAACCTCACCTGAACATGAACATCGGGTCTGTATATGGTAATCTTGCAACATGATTTCAGTAATAGGTTGCAGTTTCATCCAATCGGATATATTTAACACCTCACACCTCACCCGGACGAGAAGATCGGGTCTGTATATGGTAATCTTGCAACATGAGTTCAGTAATAGGTTGCAGTTTCATCCAATCTGATATATTTCACACCTCAAATCTCACCTGGAAGAGAACATTGGGTCTTTATATGGTAAACTTGCAACATGAGTTCAGTAATAGGTTAGAGTTTCATCCAATCAGATATATTTCACACCTCAAACCTCACCTGTACGAGAACATCGGGTCCGTATATGGTTATCTTGCAACAGGAGTTCGGTAATAGGTTGCAGTTTCATCCAATCTGATATATTTCACACCTCAAACCTCACCTGGACGAGAACATCGGGTCTGTATATGGTAATCTTGCAACCTGAGTTCAGTAATAGGTTGCAGTTTCATCCAATCTGATATATTTCACACCTCACATCTCACCTAGACGAGAACATCGGGTCTGTATATGGTAATCTTGCAACATGAATTCAGTAATAGGTAGTAGTTTCATCCAATCTGATATATTTCCCACCTCAAATCCCACCTGGACGAGAACATCGAGTTTGTATATGTTAATCTTGCAACATCAGTTCAGTAATAGGTTGCAGTTTCATCCAATCTGATATATTTCACACCTCAAATAGCACCTGGACGAGAACATCGGGTCTGTATATGGTAATCTTTCAACCTGAGTTCAGTAATAGGTTGCAGTTTCATCCAATCTGATATATTTAACACCTCAAATCCCACCTGGACGAGAACATCGGGTCTGTATATGGTAATCTTGCAACATCAGTTCGGTAATTGGTTGTAGTTTCATCCAATCTGATATATTTCACACCTCCAACCTCACTTGAACGAGAACATCAGGTATGTATATGGTAATCTTGCAACATGATTTCAGTAATAGGTTGCAGTTTCATCCAATCTGATATTTCACACTTCAAACCTCACCTGGACGAGAACATCGGGTCTGTATTTGGTAATCTTGCAACATGAGTTCAGTAATAGGTTGTAGTTTCATCCAATATGATATATTTCACACCTCAAATCCCACCTGGACGAGAATATCGGGTCTGCATATAGTAATCTTGCAACATGAGTTCGATAATAGGTTGCAGTTTCATCCAATCTGATATATTTCACACCTCAAACCTCACCTGAACATGAACATCGGGTCTGTATATGGTAATCTTGCAACATGATTTCAGTAATAGGTTGCAGTTTCATCCAATCGGATATATTTAACACCTCACACCTCACCCGGACGAGAAGATCGGGTCTGTATATGGTAATCTTGCAACATGAGTTCAGTAATAGGTTGCAGTTTCATCCAATCTGATATATTTCACACCTCAAATCTCACCTGGAAGAGAACATTGGGTCTTTATATGGTAAACTTGCAACATGAGTTCAGTAATAGGTTAGAGTTTCATCCAATCAGATATATTTCACACCTCAAACCTCACCTGTACGAGAACATCGGGTCCGTATATGGTTATCTTGCAACAGGAGTTCGGTAATAGGTTGCAGTTTCATCCAATCTGATATATTTCACACCTCAAACCTCACCTGGACGAGAACATCGGGTCTGTATATGGTAATCTTGCAACCTGAGTTCAGTAATAGGTTGCAGTTTCATCCAATCTGATATATTTCACACCTCACATCTCACCTAGACGAGAACATCGGGTCTGTATATGGTAATCTTGCAACATGAATTCAGTAATAGGTTGTAGTTTCATCCAATCTGATATATTTCCCACCTCAAATCCCACCTGGACGAGAACATCCGGTTTGTATATGTTAATCTTGCAGCATCAGTTCGGTAATAGGTTGCAGTTTCATCCAATCTGATATATTTCACACCTCAAATAGCACCTGGACAAGAACATCGGGTCTGTATATGGTAATCTTTCAACCTGAGTTCAGTAATAGGTTGCAGTTTCATCCAATCTGATATATTTCACACCTCAAATCCCACCTGGACGAGAACATCGGGTCTGTATATGGTAATCTTGCAACATCAGTTCGGTAATTGGTTGTAGTTTCATCCAATCTGATATATTTCACACCTCCAACCGCACTTGAACGAGAACATCGGGTATGTCTATGGTAATCTTGCAACATGATTTCAGTAATAGGTTGCAGTTTCATCCAATCTGATATTTCACACTTCAAACCTCACCTGGACGAGAACATCGGGTCTGTATTTGGTAATCTTGCAACATGAGTTCAGTAATAGGTTGTAGTTTCATCCAATCTGATATATTTCACACCTCAAATCCCACCTGGACGAGAATATCGGGTCTGCATATAGTAATCTTGCAACATGAGTTCGATAATAGGTTGCAGTTTCATCCAATCTGATATATTTCACACCTCAAACCTCACCTGAACATGAACATCGGGTTTGTATATGGTAATCTTGCAACATGATTTCAGTAATAGGTTGCAGTTTCATCCAATCGGATATATTTAACACCTCACACCTCACCCGGACGAGAAGATCGGGTCTGTATATGGTAATCTTGCAACATGAGTTCAGTAATAAGTTGCAGTTTCATCCAATCTGATATATTTCACACCTCAAATCCCACCTGGACGAGAACATTGGGTCTGTATATGGTAAACTTGCAACATGAGTTCAGTAATAGGTTAGAGTTTCATCCAATCAGAGATATTTCACACCTCAAACCTCACCTGTACGAGAACATCGGGTCCGTATATGGTTATCTTGCAACGGGAGTTCGGTAATAGGTTGCAGTTTCATCCAATCTGATATATTTCACACCTCAAACCTCACCTGGACGAGAACATCGGGTCTGTATATGGTAATCTTGCAACCTGAGTTCAGTAATAGGTTGCAGTTTCATCCAATCTGATATATTTCACACCTCACATCTCACCTAGACGAGAACATCGGGTCTGTATATGGTAATCTTGCAACATGAATTCAGTAATATGTAGTAGTTTCATCCAATCTGATATATTTCCCACCTCAAATACCACCTGGACGAGAACATCGGGTTTGTATATGTTAATCTTGCAACATCAGTTCAGTAATAAGTTGCAGTTTCATCCAATCTGATATATTTCACACCTCAAATAGCACCTGGACGAGAACATCGGGTCTGTAAATGGTAATCTTTCAACCTAAGTTCAGTAATAGGTTGCAGTTTCATCCAATCTGATATATTTCACACCTCAAATCCCACTTGGACGAGAACATCGGGTCTGTATATGGTAATCTTGCAACATGAATTCAGTAATAGGTTGCAGTTTCATCCAATCGGTTATATTTAACACCTCAAACCTCACCTGGACGAGAACATCGGGTCTGTATGTGGTAATCTTGCAACATGAGTTAAGTAATAGTTTGCAGTTTCATCCAATATGATATATTTCACACCTCAAACCTCACATGGACGAGAAGATCGGGTCTGTATATGGTAATCTTGCAACATGAGTTCAGTAATAGGTTGCAGTTTCATCCAATCTGATATATTTCACACCTCAAATCCCACCTGGACGAGAACATTGGGTCTGTATATGGTAAACTTGCAACATGAGTTCAGTAATAGGTTACAGTTTCATCCAATCAGATATATTTCACACCTCAAACCTCACCTGTAAGAGAACATCGGGTCCGTATATGGTTATCTTGCAACAGGAGTTCGGTAATAGGTTGCAGTTTCATCCAATCTGATATATTTCACACCTCAAACCTCACCTGGACGAGAACATCGGGTCTGTATATGGTAATCTTGCAACCTGAGTTCAGTAATAGGTTGCAGTTTCATCCAATCTGATATATTTCACACCTCACATCTCACCTAGACGAGAACATCGGGTCTGTATATGGTAATCTTGCAACATGAATTCAGTAATAGGTAGTAGTTTCATCCAATCTGATATATTTCCCACCTCAAATCCCACCTGGACGAGAACATCGAGTTTGTATATGTTAATCTTGCAACATCAGTTCACTAATAGGTTGCAGTTTCATCCAATCTGATATATTTCACACCTCAAATAGCACCTGGACGAGAACATCGGGTCTGTATATGGTAATCTTTCAACCTGAGTTCAGTAATAGGTTGCAGTTTCATCCAATCTGATATATTTAACACCTCAAATCCCACCTGGACGAGAACATCGGGTCTGTATATGGTAATCTTGCAACATCAGTTCGGTAATTGGTTGTAGTTTCATCCAATCTGATATATTTCACACCTCCAACCTCACTTGAACGAGAACATCAGGTATGTATATGGTAATCTTGCAACATGATTTCAGTAATAGGTTGCAGTTTCATCCAATCTGATATTTCACACTTCAAACCTCACCTGGACGAGAACATCGGGTCTGTATTTGGTAATCTTGCAACATGAGTTCAGTAATAGGTTGTAGTTTCATCCAATATGATATATTTCACACCTCAAATCCCACCTGGACGAGAATATCGGGTCTGCATATAGTAATCTTGCAACATGAGTTCGATAATAGGTTGCAGTTTCATCCAATCTGATATATTTCACACCTCAAACCTCACCTGAACATGAACATCGGGTCTGTATATGGTAATCTTGCAACATGATTTCAGTAATAGGTTGCAGTTTCATCCAATCGGATATATTTAACACCTCAAACCTCACCTGGACGAGAACATCGGGTCTGTATGTGGTAATCTTGCAACATAAGTTCAGTAATAGGTTGCAGTTTCATCCAATATGATATATTTCACACCTCAAACCTCACCTGGACGAGAACATTGGGTCTGTATATGGTAAACTTGCAACATGAGTTCAGTAATAGGTTAGAGTTTCATCCAATCAGATATATTTCACACCTCAAACCTCACCTGTACGAGAACATCGGGTCCGTATATGGTTATCTTGCAACAGGAGTTCGGTAATAGGTTGCAGTTTCATCCAATCTGATATATTTCACACCTCACATCTCACCTAGACGAGAACATCGGGTCTGTATATGGTAATCTTGCAACATGAATTCAGTAATAGGTAGTAGTTTCATCCAATCTGATATATTTCCCACCTCAAATCCCAAATGGACGAGAACATCG
This sequence comes from Papaver somniferum, assembly GCF_003573695.1. Taxonomy (NCBI): domain Eukaryota; kingdom Viridiplantae; phylum Streptophyta; class Magnoliopsida; order Ranunculales; family Papaveraceae; genus Papaver; species Papaver somniferum. Next base: position 145,864,796 of record NC_039359.1, read on the forward strand.
GGTTTGTATATGTTAATCTTGCAACATCAGTTCAGTAATAAGTTGCAGTTTCATCCAATTTGATATATTTCACACCTCAAATAGCACCTGGACGAGAACATCGGGTCTGTATATGGTAATCTTTCAACCTAAGTTCAGTAATAGGTTGCAGTTTCATCCAATCTGATATATTTCACACCTAAAATCCCACCTGGACGAGAACATCGGGTCTGTATATGGTAATCTTGCAACATGAATTCAGTAATAGGTTGCAGTTTCATCCAATCGGTTATATTTAACACCTCAAACCTCACCTGGACGAGAACATCGGGTCTGTATGTGGTAATCTTGCAACATGAGTTAAGTAATAGTTTGCAGTTTCATCCAATATGATATATTTCACACCTCAAACCTCACATGGACGAGAAGATCGGGTCTGTATATGGTAATCTTGCAACATGAGTTCAGTAATAGGTTGCAGTTTCATCCAATCTGATATATTTCACACCTCAAATCCCACCTGGACGAGAACATTGGGTCTGTATATGGTAAACTTGCAAAATGAGTTCAGTAATAGGTTAGAGTTTCATCCAATCAGAGATATTTCACACCTCAAACCTCACCTGTACGAGAACATCGGGTCCGTATATGGTTATCTTGCAACGGGAGTTCGGTAATAGGTTGCAGTTTCATCCAATCTGATATATTTCACACCTCAAACCTCACCTGGACGAGAACATCGGGTCTGTATATGGTAATCTTGCAACCTGAGTTCAGTAATAGGTTGCAGTTTCATCCAATCTGATATATTTCACACCTCACATCTCACCTAGACGAGAACATCGGGTCTGTATATGGTAATCTTGCAACATGAATTCAGTAATATGTAGTAGTTTCATCCAATCTGATATATTTCCCACCTCAAATACCACCTGGACGAGAACATCGGGTTTGTATATGTTAATCTTGCAACATCAGTTCAGTAATAAGTTGCAGTTTCATCCAATCTGATATATTTCACACCTCAAATAGCACCTGGACGAGAACATCGGGTCTGTATATGGTAATCTTTCAACCTAAGTTCAGTAATAGGTTGCAGTTTCATCCAATCTGATATATTTCACACCTCAAATCCCACCTGGACGAGAACATCGGGTCTGTATATGGTAATCTTGCAACATGAGTTCAGTAATAGGTTGTAGTTTCATCCAATCTGATATATTTCACACCTCAAATTCCACCTGGACGAGAATATCGAGTTTGTATATGTTAATCTTGCAACATCATTTCAGTAATAGGTTGCAGTTTCATCCAATCTGATATATTTCACACCTCAAATAGCACCTGGACGAGAACATCGGGTCTATATATGGTAATCTTTCAACCTGAGTTCAGTAATAGGTTGTAGTTTCATCCAATCTGATATATTTCACACCTCAAATCCCACCTGGACGAGAACATCGGGTCTGTATATGGTAATCTTGCAACATCAGTTCGGTAATTGGTTGTAGTTTCATCCAATCTGATATATTTCACACCTCCAACCGCACTTGAACGAGAACATCGGGTATGTCTATGGTAATCTTGCAACATGATTTCAGTAATAGGTTGCAGTTTCATCCAATCTGATATTTCACACTTCAAACCTCACCTGGACGAGAACATCGGGTCTGTATTTGGTAATCTTGCAACATGAGTTCAGTAATAGGTTGTAGTTTCATCCAATCTGATATATTTCACACATCAAATCCCACCTGGACGAGAATATCGGGTCTGCATATAGTAATCTTGCAACATGAGTTCGATAATAGGTTGCAGTTTCATCCAATCTGATATATTTCACACCTCAAACCTCACCTGAACATGAACATCGGGTCTGTATATGGTAATCTTGCAACATGATTTCAGTAATAGGTTGCAGTTTCATCCAATCGGATATATTTAACACCTCACACCTCACCCGGACGAGAAGATCGGGTCTGTATATGGTAATCTTGCAACATGAGTTCAGTAATAGGTTGCAGTTTCATCCAATCTGATATATTTCACACCTCAAATCTCACCTGGAAGAGAACATTGGGTCTTTATATGGTAAACTTGCAACATGAGTTCAGTAATAGGTTAGAGTTTCATCCAATCAGATATATTTCACACCTCAAACCTCACCTGTACGAGAACATCGGGTCCGTATATGGTTATCTTGCAACAGGAGTTCGGTAATAGGTTGCAGTTTCATCCAATCTGATATATTTCACACCTCAAACCTCACCTGGACGAGAACATCGGGTCTGTATATGGTAATCTTGCAACCTGAGTTCAGTAATAGGTTGCAGTTTCATCCAATCTGATATATTTCACACCTCACATCTCACCTAGACGAGAACATCGGGTCTGTATATGGTAATCTTTCAACATGAATTCAGTTATAGGTAGTAGTTTCATCCAATCTGATATATTTCCCACCTCAAATCCCACCTGGACGAGAACATCGGGTTTGTATATGTTAATCTTGCAACATCAGTTCAGTAATAGGTTGCAGTTTCATCGAATCTGATATATTTCACACCTCAAATAGCACCTGGACGAGAAAATCGGGTCTGTATATGGTAATCTTTCAACCTAAGTTCAGTAATAGGTTGCAGTTTCATCCAATTTGATATATTTCACACCTCAAATCCCACCTGGACGAGAACATCGGGTCTGTATATGGTAATCTTCCAACATGAGTTCAGTAATAGGTTGTAGTTTCATCCAATCTGATATATTTCACACCTCAAATCCCACCTGGACGAGAATATCGGGTCTGCATATGGTAATCTTGCAACATGAGTTCGATAATAGGTTGCAATTTCATCCAATCTGATATATTTCACACCTCAAACCTCACCTGAACAAGAACATCGGGTATGTATATGGTAATCTTGCAGCATGAGTTCAGTAATAAGTTGCAGTTTCATTCAATATGATATATTTCACACCTTAAGTCCCACCTGGACGAGAACATCAGGTCTGTATATGGTAATTTTGCAACATGAGTTCAGTAATAGGTTGCAGTTTCATCCAATCTGATATATTTCACCCCTCAAACATCACCCGGACGAGAACATCGGGTCTGTATATGGTAATCATGCAACATGAGTTAAGTAATAGGTTGCAGTTTCATCCAACCTGATATATTTCACACCTCAAATCCCACCTGGACGAGAACATTGGGTCTGTATATGGTAAACTTGCAACATGAGTTCAGTAATAGGTTAGAGTTTCATCCAATCAGATATATTTCACACCTCAAACCTCACCTGGACGAGAACATCGGGTTTGTATATGTCAATCTTGCAACCTGAGTTCAGTAATCGGTTGCATTTTCATCCAATCTGATATATTTCACACCTTAAGCCTCACCTGGACGAGAACATCGGGTCTTTATATAGTAATCTTGCAACATGAATTTAGTAATAGGTTTTAGTTTCATCCAATCTTATATATTTCCCACCTCAAACCTGACCTGAACGAGAACATAGGGTCTGTATATGGTAATCTGGCAACATGATTTCAGTAATAGGTTGCAGTTTCATCCAATCGGTTATATTTAACACCTCAAACCTCACCTGGACGAGAACATCGGGTCTGTATGTGGTAATCTTGCAACATGAGTTAAGTAATAGTTTGCAGTTTCATCCAATATGATATATTTCACACCTCAAACCTCACATGGACGAGAAGATCGGGTCTGTATATGGTAATCTTGCAACATGAGTTCAGTAATAGGTTGCAGTTTCATCCAATCTGATATATTTCACACCTCAAATCCCACCTGGACGAGAACATTGGGTCTGTATATGGTAAACTTGCAACATGAGTTCAGTAATAGGTTAGAGTTTCATCCAATCAGAGATATTTCACACCTCAAACCTCACCTGTACGAGAACATCGGGTCCGTATATGGTTATCTTGCAACGGGAGTTCGGTAATAGGTTGCAGTTTCATCCAATCTGATATATTTCACACCTCAAACCTCACCTGGACGAGAACATCGGGTCTGTATATGGTAATCTTGCAACCTGAGTTCAGTAATAGGTTGCAGTTTCATCCAATCTGATATATTTCACACCTCACATCTCACCTAGACGAGAACATCGGGTCTGTATATGGTAATCTTGCAACATGAATTCAGTAATATGTAGTAGTTTCATCCAATCTGATATATTTCCCACCTCAAATACCACCTGGACGAGAACATCGGGTTTGTATATGTTAATCTTGCAACATCAGTTCAGTAATAAGTTGCAGTTTCATCCAATCTGATATATTTCACACCTCAAATAGCACCTGGACGAGAACATCGGGTCTGTAAATGGTAATCTTTCAACCTAAGTTCAGTAATAGGTTGCAGTTTCATCCAATCTGATATATTTCACACCTCAAATCCCACTTGGACGAGAACATCGGGTCTGTATATGGTAATCTTGCAACATGAATTCAGTAATAGGTTGCAGTTTCATCCAATCGGTTATATTTAACACCTCAAACCTCACCTGGACGAGAACATCGGGTCTGTATGTGGTAATCTTGCAACATGAGTTAAGTAATAGTTTGCAGTTTCATCCAATATGATATATTTCACACCTCAAACCTCACATGGACGAGAAGATCGGGTCTGTATATGGTAATCTTGCAACATGAGTTCAGTAATAGGTTGCAGTTTCATCCAATCTGATATATTTCACACCTCAAATCCCACCTGGACGAGAACATTGGGTCTGTATATGGTAAACTTGCAACATGAGTTCAGTAATAGGTTAGAGTTTCATCCAATCAGATATATTTCACACCTCAAACCTCACCTGTAAGAGAACATCGGGTCCGTATATGGTTATCTTGCAACAGGAGTTCGGTAATAGGTTGCAGTTTCATCCAATCTGATATATTTCACACCTCAAACCTCACCTAGACGAGAACATCGGGTCTGTATATGGTAATCTTGCAACCTGAGTTCAGTAATAGGTTCCAGTTTCATCCAATCTGATGTATTTCACACCTCACATCTCACCTAGACGAGAACATCGGGTCTGTATATGGTAATCTTGCAACATGAATTCAGTAATAGGTAGTAGTTTCATCCAATCTGATATATTTCCCACCTCAAATCCCACTTGGACGAGAACATCGAGTTTGTATATGTTAATCTTGCAACATCAGTTCAGTAATAGGTTGCAGTTTCATCCAATCTGATATATTTCACACCTCAAATAGCACCTGGACGAGAAAATCGGGTCTGTATATGGTAATCTTTCAACCTGAGTTCAGTAATAGGTTGCAGTTTCATCCAATCTGATATATTTCACACCTCAAATCCCACCTGGACGAGAACATCGGGTCTGTATATGGTAATCTTGCAACATCAGTTCGGTAATTGGTTGTAGTTTCATCCAATCTGATATATTTCACACCTCCAACCTCACTTGAACGAGAACATCGAGTATGTATATAGTAATCTTTCAACATGATTTCAGTAATAGGTTGCAGTTTCATCCAATCTGATATTTCACACTTCAAACCTCACTTGGACGAGAACATCGGGTCAGTATTTGGTAATCTTGCAACATGAGTTCAGTAATAGGTTGTAGTTTCAATCAATCTGATATATTTCACACCTCAAATCCCACCTGGACGAGAATATCGGGTCTTCATATAGTAATCTTGCAACATGAGTTCGATAATAGGTTGCAGTTTCATCCAATCTGATATATTTCACACCTCAAACCTCACCTGAACATGAACATCGGGTCTGTATATGGTAATCTTGCAACATGATTTCAGTAATAGGTTGCAGTTTCATCCAATCGGATATATTTAACACCTCAAAGCTCACCTGGACGAGAACATCGGGTCTGTATGTGGTAATCTTGCAGCATAAGTTCAGTAATAGGTTGCAGTTTCATCCAATATGATATATTTCACACCTCAAACCTCACTTGGACGAGAACATCTGGTCTGTATATGGTAATCTTGCAACATGAGTTTAGTAATAGGTTTTTGTTTCATCCAATATGATATATTTTCCACCTCAAACCTCACCTGGACGAGAACATCGGGTCTGTATATGGTAATCTTGCAACATGATTTCAGTAATAGGTTGCAGTTTCATCCAATCTGATATTTCACACCTCAAACCTCACATGGACGAGAACATCGGGTCTGTATGTGCTAATCTTGCAACATGAGTTCAGTAATAGGTTGTAGTTTCATCCAATCTGATATATTTCACACCTCCAACCTCACCTGGACGAGAACATCGGGTCTGTATATGGTAATCTTGCAACATGAGTTCCGTAATAGGTTGCAGTTTCATCCAATCTGATATATTTCACACCTCAAACCTCACCTGGACGAGAACATCGGGTATGTATATGGTAATCTTGCAACCTGAGTTATGTAATAGATTGCAGTTTCATCCAATTTGATATATTTCACACCTCACACTTCACCTGGACGAGAACATCGGGTCTGCATATGGTAATCTTGCAACATGAACTCAGTAATAGGTTGCAGTTTCATCCAATATGATATATTTCTCAACTCAAATCCCACCTGGACGAGTACATCGGGTATGTATATGCTAATCTTGCAACATCAGTTGTGTAATAGGTTGTAGTTTCATCCAATCTGATATATTTTCCACTTAACACCTCACCTGGACGAGACGATCGGGTCTATATATGGTAATCTTGCAACATTAATTCAGTAATAGGTTGCAGTTTCATCCAATCTGATATTTCACACCTCAAACCTCACCTGGACGAGAACATCGGGTCTGTATGTGCTAATCTTGCAACATGATTTCAGTAATAGGTTGCAGTTTCATCCAATCTGATATATTTCACACCTCAAATCCCACCTGGACGAGAACATCCGGTTTGTATAGGGTAATCTTGCAACATGAGTTTAGTAATAGGTTGCATTTTCATCCAATATGATATATTTCACACCTTAAACCTCACCTGGACGAGAACATCGGGTCTGTATATGGTAATCTTGCAACATCAGTTCGGTAATTGGTTGTAGTTTCATCCAATTTGATATATTTCACACCTCAAACATCACCTGAACGAGAACATCGGGTCTGTATGTGCTAATCTTGCAACATGATTTCAGTAATAGGTTGTAGTTTCATCCAATCTGATATATTTCACACCTCCAACCTCACCTGGACGAGAACATCGGGTCTGTATATGGTAATCTTGCAACATGAGTTCGGTAATAGGTTGCAGTTTCATCCAATCTGATATATTTCACACCTCAAACCTCACCTGGACGAGAAAATCGGGTTTGTATATGGTAATCTTGCAACCTGAGTTTAGTAATAGGTTGCAGTTTCATTCCATTCTATATATTTCACACCTCACATTTCACCTAGACGAGAACATCGGGTCTGTATATGGTAATCTTGCAACATGAATTCAGTAATAGGTTGCAGTTTCATCCAATCTGATATATTTCCTACCTCAAATCCCACCTGGACGAGAACACCGGGTCTGTATATGCTAATATTGCAACATCAGTTCAGTAATATGTTGCAGTTTCATCCAATCTTTTATATTGCACACCTTAAATCCCACCTGGACGAGTAAATCGGGTCTCTATATGGTAATTTTGCAACCTGAGTTCATTAATAGGTTGCAGTTTCATCCAATCTGATATATTTCACTCCACAAATCCTACCTGGACGAGAACATCGGGTCTGTGTATGATAATATTGCAACATGAGCTCAGTTATAGGTTGCATTTTTATCCAATATGATATATTTCACACCTCAAACCTCACCTGGACGAGAACATCTGGTCTTTATATGGTAATCTTGCAACATGAGTTTAGTAATAGGTTTTTGTTTCATCCAATATGATATATTTTCCACCTCACACCTCACCTGGACGAGAAGATCGGGTCTGTATATGCTAATCTTGCAACATGAGTTCAGTAATAGGTTGCAGTTTCATCCAATCTGATATATTTCACACCTCAAATCCCACCTGGACGAGAACATTGGGTCTGTATATGGTAATCTTGCAACATGAGTTCAGTAATAGGTTAGAGTTTCATCCAATCAGATATATTTCACACCTCAAACCTCACCTGTACGAGAACATCGGGTACGTATATGGTTATCTTGCAACAGGAGTTCGGTAATAGGTTGCAGTTTCATCCAATCTGATATATTTCACACCTCAAACCTCACCTGGACGAGAACATCGGGTCTGTATATGGTAATCTTGCAACCTGAGTTCAGTAAGAGGTTGCAGTTTCATCCAATCTGATATATTTCACACCTCACATCTCACCTAGACGAGAACATCGGGTCTGTATATGGTAATCTTGCAACATGAATTCGGTAATAGGTTGTAGTTTCATCCAATCTGATATATTTCCCACCTCAAATCCCACCTGGACGAGAATATCCGGTTTGTATATGTTAATCTTGCAGCATCAGTTCGGTAATAGGTTGCAGTTTCATCCAATCTGATATATTTCACACCTCAAATAGCACCTGGACAAGAACATCGGGTCTGTATATGGTAATCTTTCAACCTGAGTTCAGTAATAGGTTGCAGTTTCATCCAATCTGATATATTTCACACCTCAAATCCCACCTGGACGAGAACATCCGGTTTGTATAGGGTAATCTTGCAACATGAGTTTAGTAATAGGTTGCATTTTCATCCAATATGATATATTTCACACCTTAAACCTCACCTGGACGAGAACATCGGGTCTGTATATGGTAATCTTGCAACATCAGTTCGGTAATTGGTTGTAGTTTCATCCAATTTGATATATTTCACACCTCAAACATCACCTGAACGAGAACATCGGGTCTGTATGTGCTAATCTTGCAACATGATTTCAGTAATAGGTTGTAGTTTCATCCAATCTGATATATTTCACACCTCCAACCTCACCTGGACGAGAACATCGGGTCTGTATATGGTAATCTTGCAACATGAGTTCGGTAATAGGTTGCAGTTTCATCCAATCTGATATATTTCACACCTCAAACCTCACCTGGACGAGAAAATCGGGTTTGTATATGGTAATCTTGCAACCTGAGTTTAGTAATAGGTTGCAGTTTCATTCCATTCTATATATTTCACACCTCACATTTCACCTAGACGAGAACATCGGGTCTGTATATGGTAATCTTGCAACATGAATTCAGTAATAGGTTGCAGTTTCATCCAATCTGATATATTTCCTACCTCAAATCCCACCTGGACGAGAACACCGGGTCTGTATATGCTAATATTGCAACATCAGTTCAGTAATATGTTGCAGTTTCATCCAATCTTTTATATTGCACACCTTAAATCCCACCTGGACGAGTAAATCGGGTCTCTATATGGTAATTTTGCAACCTGAGTTCATTAATAGGTTGCAGTTTCATCCAATCTGATATATTTCACTCCACAAATCCTACCTGGACGAGAACATCGGGTCTGTGTATGATAATATTGCAACATGAGCTCAGTTATAGGTTGCATTTTTATCCAATATGATATATTTCACACCTCAAACCTCACCTGGACGAGAACATCTGGTCTTTATATGGTAATCTTGCAACATGAGTTTAGTAATAGGTTTTTGTTTCATCCAATATGATATATTTTCCACCTCACACCTCACCTGGACGAGAAGATCGGGTCTGTATATGCTAATCTTGCAACATGAGTTCAGTAATAGGTTGCAGTTTCATCCAATCTGATATATTTCACACCTCAAATCCCACCTGGACGAGAACATTGGGTCTGTATATGGTAATCTTGCAACATGAGTTCAGTAATAGGTTAGAGTTTCATCCAATCAGATATATTTCACACCTCAAACCTCACCTGTACGAGAACATCGGGTACGTATATGGTTATCTTGCAACAGGAGTTCGGTAATAGGTTGCAGTTTCATCCAATCTGATATATTTCACACCTCAAACCTCACCTGGACGAGAACATCGGGTCTGTATATGGTAATCTTGCAACCTGAGTTCAGTAAGAGGTTGCAGTTTCATCCAATCTGATATATTTCACACCTCACATCTCACCTAGACGAGAACATCGGGTCTGTATATGGTAATCTTGCAACATGAATTCGGTAATAGGTTGTAGTTTCATCCAATCTGATATATTTCCCACCTCAAATCCCACCTGGACGAGAATATCCGGTTTGTATATGTTAATCTTGCAGCATCAGTTCGGTAATAGGTTGCAGTTTCATCCAATCTGATATATTTCACACCTCAAATAGCACCTGGACAAGAACATCGGGTCTGTATATGGTAATCTTTCAACCTGAGTTCAGTAATAGGTTGCAGTTTCATCCAATCTGATATATTTCACACCTCAAATCCCACCTGGACGAGAACATCCGGTTTGTATAGGGTAATCTTGCAACATGAGTTTAGTAATAGGTTGCATTTTCATCCAATATGATATATTTCACACCTTAAACCTCACCTGGACGAGAACATCGGGTCTGTATATGGTAATCTTGCAACATCAGTTCGGTAATTGGTTGTAGTTTCATCCAATTTGATATATTTCACACCTCAAACATCACCTGAACGAGAACATCGGGTCTGTATGTGCTAATCTTGCAACATGATTTCAGTAATAGGTTGTAGTTTCATCCAATCTGATATATTTCACACCTCCAACCTCACCTGGACGAGAACATCGGGTCTGTATATGGTAATCTTGCAACATGAGTTCGGTAATAGGTTGCAGTTTCATCCAATCTGATATATTTCACACCTCAAACCTCACCTGGACGAGAAAATCGGGTTTGTATATGGTAATCTTGCAACCTGAGTTTAGTAATAGGTTGCAGTTTCATTCCATTCTATATATTTCACACCTCACATTTCACCTAGACGAGAACATCGGGTCTGTATATGGTAATCTTGCAACATGAATTCAGTAATAGGTTGCAGTTTCATCCAATCTGATATATTTCCTACCTCAAATCCCACCTGGACGAGAACACCGGGTCTGTATATGCTAATATTGCAACATCAGTTCAGTAATATGTTGCAGTTTCATCCAATCTTTTATATTGCACACCTTAAATCCCACCTGGACGAGTAAATCGGGTCTCTATATGGTAATTTTGCAACCTGAGTTCATTAATAGGTTGCAGTTTCATCCAATCTGATATATTTCACTCCACAAATCCTACCTGGACGAGAACATCGGGTCTGTGTATGATAATATTGCAACATGAGCTCAGTTATAGGTTGCATTTTTATCCAATATGATATATTTCACACCTCAAACCTCACCTGGACGAGAACATCTGGTCTTTATATGGTAATCTTGCAACATGAGTTTAGTAATAGGTTTTTGTTTCATCCAATATGATATATTTTCCACCTCACACCTCACCTGGACGAGAAGATCGGGTCTGTATATGCTAATCTTGCAACATGAGTTCAGTAATAGGTTGCAGTTTCATCCAATCTGATATATTTCACACCTCAAATCCCACCTGGACGAGAACATTGGGTCTGTATATGGTAATCTTGCAACATGAGTTCAGTAATAGGTTAGAGTTTCATCCAATCAGATATATTTCACACCTCAAACCTCACCTGTACGAGAACATCGGGTACGTATATGGTTATCTTGCAACAGGAGTTCGGTAATAGGTTGCAGTTTCATCCAATCTGATATATTTCACACCTCAAACCTCACCTGGACGAGAACATCGGGTCTGTATATGGTAATCTTGCAACCTGAGTTCAGTAAGAGGTTGCAGTTTCATCCAATCTGATATATTTCACACCTCACATCTCACCTAGACGAGAACATCGGGTCTGTATATGGTAATCTTGCAACATGAATTCGGTAATAGGTTGTAGTTTCATCCAATCTGATATATTTCCCACCTCAAATCCCACCTGGACGAGAATATCCGGTTTGTATATGTTAATCTTGCAGCATCAGTTCGGTAATAGGTTGCAGTTTCATCCAATCTGATATATTTCACACCTCAAATAGCACCTGGACAAGAACATCGGGTCTGTATATGGTAATCTTTCAACCTGAGTTCAGTAATAGGTTGCAGTTTCATCCAATCTGATATATTTCACACCTCAAATCCCACCTGGACGAGAACATCCGGTTTGTATAGGGTAATCTTGCAACATGAGTTTAGTAATAGGTTGCATTTTCATCCAATATGATATATTTCACACCTTAAACCTCACCTGGACGAGAACATCGGGTCTGTATATGGTAATCTTGCAACATCAGTTCGGTAATTGGTTGTAGTTTCATCCAATTTGATATATTTCACACCTCAAACATCACCTGAACGAGAACATCGGGTCTGTATGTGCTAATCTTGCAACATGATTTCAGTAATAGGTTGTAGTTTCATCCAATCTGATATATTTCACACCTCCAACCTCACCTGGACGAGAACATCGGGTCTGTATATGGTAATCTTGCAACATGAGTTCGGTAATAGGTTGCAGTTTCATCCAATCTGATATATTTCACACCTCAAACCTCACCTGGACGAGAAAATCGGGTTTGTATATGGTAATCTTGCAACCTGAGTTTAGTAATAGGTTGCAGTTTCATTCCATTCTATATATTTCACACCTCACATTTCACCTAGACGAGAACATCGGGTCTGTATATGGTAATCTTGCAACATGAATTCAGTAATAGGTTGCAGTTTCATCCAATCTGATATATTTCCTACCTCAAATCCCACCTGGACGAGAACATCGGGTCTGTATATGCTAATATTGCAACATCAGTTCAGTAATATGTTGCAGTTTCATTCAATCTTTTATATTGCACACCTTAAATCCCACCTGGAAGAGAACATCGGGTTTGTATATGGTAATATTGCAACCTGAGTTCAGTAATAGGTTGCAGTTTCATCCAATCTGATATATTTCACTCCTCAAATCCTACCTAGACGAGAACATCAGGTCTGTATATGATAATATTGCAACATGAGATCAGTAATAGGTTGCATTTTTATCCAATATGATATATTTCACACCTTGAACCTCACATTGACGAGAACATCGGGTCTGTATATGGTACTCTTGCAACATCAGTTCGGTAATTGGTTGTAGTTTCATCCAATCTGATATATTTCACACCTCCAACCTCACCTGAACGAGAACATCGGGTCTGTATATGGTAATCTTACAACATGATTTCAGTAATAGGTTGCAGTTTCATCCAGTCTGATATTTCACACTTCAAACCTCACCTGGACGAGAACATCGGGTCTGTATTTGGTAATCTTGCAACATGAGTTCAGTTATAGGTTGTAGTTTCATCCAATTTTATATATTTCACACCTCAAATCCCACCTGGACGAGAATATCGGGTCAGCATATGGTAATCTTGCAACATGAGTTCGATAATAGGTTGCAGTTTCATCCAATCTGATATATTTCACACCTCAAACCTCACCTGAACAAGAACATCGGGTCTGTATATGGTAATCTTACAGCATGAGTTTAGTAATAAGTTGCAGTTTCATTCAATATGATATATTTCACACCTTCAGTCCCACCTGGACGAGAACATCAGGTCTGTATATGGTAATTTTGCAACATGAGTTCAGTAATAGGTTGCAGTTTCATCCAATCTGATATATTTCACACCTAAAACCTCACCTGGACGAGAACATCGGGTCTGTATATGGTAATCTTGCAACCTGAGTTAAGTAATAGATTGCAGTTTCATCCAAATTGATATATTTCACACCTCACACTTCACCTGGACGAGAACATCGGGTCTGTATATGGTAATCTTGCAACATGAACTCAGTAATAGGTTGCAGTTTCATCCAATATGATATATTTCTCAACTCAAATCCCACCTGGACGAGTACATCGGGTATGTATATGCTAATCTTGCAACATCAGTTGTGTAATAGGTTGTAGTTTCATCCAATCTGATATATTTTCCACTTAACACCTCACCTGGACGAGACGATCGGGTCTATATATGGTAATCTTGCAACATTAATTCAGTAATAGGTTGCAGTTTCATCCAATCTGATATTTCACACCTCAAACCTCACCTGGACGAGAACATCGGGTCTGTATGTGCTAATCTTGCAACATGATTTCAGTAATAGGTTGCAGTTTCATCCAATCTGATATATTTCACACCTCAAATCCCACCTGGACGAGAACATCCGGTTTGTATAGGGTAATCTTGCAACATGAGTTTAGTAATAGGTTGCATTTTCATCCAATATGATATATTTCACACCTTAAACCTCACCTGGACGAGAACATCGGGTCTGTATATGGTAATCTTGCAACATCAGTTCGGTAATTGGTTGTAGTTTCATCCAATTTGATATATTTCACACCTCAAACATCACCTGAACGAGAACATCGGGTCTGTATATGGTAATCTTGCAACATGATTTCAGTAATAGGTTGCAGTTTCATCCAATCTGATATTTCACACCTCAAACCTCACCTGGACGAGAACATCGGGTCTGTATGTGCTAATCTTGCAACATGAACTCAGTTATAGGTTGCATTTTTATCCAATATGATATATTTCACACCTTTAACCTCACATTGACGAGAACATCGGGTCTGTATATGGTAATCTTGCAACATCAGTTCGGTAATTGGTTGTAGTTTCATCCAATCTGATATATTTCACACCTCCAACCTCACCGGAACGAGAACATCGGGTCTTTATATGGTAATCTTGCAACATGATTTCAGTAATAGGTTGCAGTTTCATCCAATCTGATATTTCACACTATAAACCTCACCTGGACGAGAATATCGTGTCTGTATTTGGTAATCTTGCAACATGAGTTCAGTAATAGGTTGTAGTTTCATCCAATCTGATATATTGCACACCTCAAATCCCACCTGGACGAGAATATCGGGTCTGCATATGGTAATCTTGCAACATGAGTTCAGTAATAGGTTGCAGTTTCATCCAATCTGATATATTTCACACCTCAAATCCCACCTGGACGAGAACATCGGGTCTGTATAGGGTAATCTTGCAACATGAGTTCAGTAATAGGTTGCATTTTCATCCAATATGATATATTTCACACCTTAAACCTCACCTGGACGAGAACATCGGGTCTGTATATGGTAATCTTGCAACATCAGTTCGGTAATTGGTTGTAGTTTCATCCAATTTGATATATTTCACACCTCAAACATCACCTGAACGAGAACATCGGGTCTGTATATGGTAATCTTGCAACATGATTTCAGTAATAGGTTGCAGTTTCATCCAATCTGATATTTCACACCTCAAACCTCACCTGGACGAGAACATCGGGTCTGTATGTGCTAATATTGCAACATGAGTTCAGTAATAGGTTGTAGTTTCATCCAATCTGATATATTTCACACCTCCAACCTCACCTGGACGAGAACATCGAGTCTGTATATGGTAATCTTACAACATGAGTTCGGTAATAGGTTGCAGTTTCATCCAATCTGATATATTTCACACCTAAAACCTCACCTGGACGAGAACATCGGGTCTGTATATGGTAATCTTGCAACCTGAGTTAAGTAATAGATTGCAGTTTCATCCAATTTGATATATTTCACACCTCACACTTCACCTGGACGAGAACATCGGGTCTGTATATGGTAATCTTGCAACATGAACTCAATAATAGGTTGCAGTTTCATCCAATCTGATATATTTCTCAACTCAAATCCCACCTGGACGAGTACATCGGGTATGTATATGCTAATCTTGCAACATCAGTTGTGTAATAGGTTGCAGTTTCATCCAATCTGATATATTTTCCACTTAACACCTCACCTGGACGAGACGATCGGGTCTATATATGGTAATCTTGCAACATTAATTAAGTATTAGGTTGCAGTTTCATGCAATCTGATATATTTCACACCTCAAATCCCACCTGGACGAGAACATTGGGTCTGTATATGGTAATCTTGCAACATGAGTTCAGTAATAGGTTGCAGTTTCATCCAATCTGATATATTTCACACCTCAAACCTCACCTGTACGAGAACATCGGGTTTGTATATGGTAATCTTGCAACATGAGTTCCGTAATAGGTTGCAGTTTCATCCAATCTGATATATTTCACACCTCAAACCTCACCTTGACAAGAAAATCGGGTATGTATATGGTAATCTTGCAACCCGAGTTCAGTAATAGGTTGCAGTTTCATCCAATCTTTTATATTGCACACCTTAAATCCCACCTGGACGAGAACATCGGGTCTGTATATGGTAATCTTGCAACCTGAGTTCAGTAATAGGTTGCAGTTTCATCCAATCTGATATATTTCACTCCTCAAATCCTACCTGGACAAGAACATTGGGTCTGTATATGGTAATCTTGCAACATGAGTTCAGTAATAGGTTAGAGTTTCATCCAATCAGATATATTTCACACCCCAAACCTCACCTGTACGAGAACATCGGGTACGTATATGGTTATCTTGCAATAGGAGTTCGGTAATAGGTTGCAGTTTCATCCAATCTGATATATTTCACACCTCAAACCTCACCTGGACGAGAACATCGGGTCTGTATATGGTAATCTTGCAACCTGAGTTCAGTAATAGGTTGCAGTTTCATCCAATCTGATATATTTCACACCTCACATCTCACCTAGACGAGAACATCGGGTCTGTATATGGTAATCTTGCAACATGAATTCAGTAATAGGTTGTAGTTTCATCCAATCTGATATATTTCCCACCTCAAATCCCACCTGGACGAGAACATCCGGTTTGTATATGTTAATCTTGCAGCATCAGTTCGGTAATAGGTTGCAGTTTCATCCAATCTGATATATTTCACACCTCAAATAGCACCTGGACAAGAACATCGGGTCTGTATATGGTAATCTTTCAACCTGAGTTCAGTAATAGGTTGCAGTTTCATCCAATCTGATATATTTCACACCTCAAATCCCACCTGGACGAGAACATCGGGTCTGTATAGGGTAATCTTGCAACATGAGTTCATTAATAGGTTGCATTTTCAACCAATATGATATATTTCACACCTTAAACCTCACCTGGACGAGAACATCGGGTCTGTAATTGGTAATCTTGCAACATCAGTTCGGTAATTGGTTGTAGTTTCATCCAATTTGATATATTTCACACCTCAAACATCACCTGAACGAGAACATCGGGTCTGTATATGGTAATCTTGCAACATGATTTCAGTAATAGGTTGCAGTTTCATCCAATCTGATATTTCACACCTCAAACCTCACCTGGACGAGAACATCGGGTCTGTATGTGCTAATATTGCAACATGAGTTCAGTAATAGGTTGTAGTTTCATCCAATCTGATATATTTCACACCTCCAACCTCACCTGGACGAGAACATCGAGTCTGTATATGGTAATCTTACAACATGAGTTCGGTAATAGGTTGCAGTTTCATCCAATCTGATATATTTCACACCTAAAACCTCACCTGGACGAGAACATCGGGTCTGTATATGGTAATCTTGCAACCTGAGTTAAGTAATAGATTGCAGTTTCATCCAATTTGATATATTTCACACCTCACACTTCACCTGGACGAGAACATCGGGTCTGTATATGGTAATCTTGCAACATGAACTCAATAATAGGTTGCAGTTTCATCCAATCTGATATATTTCTCAACTCAAATCCCACCTGGACGAGTACATCGGGTATGTATATGCTAATCTTGCAACATCAGTTGTGTAATAGGTTGCAGTTTCATCCAATCTGATATATTTTCCACTTAACACCTCACCTGGACGAGACGATCGGGTCTATATATGGTAATCTTGCAACATTAATTAAGTATTAGGTTGCAGTTTCATGCAATCTGATATATTTCACACCTCAAATCCCACCTGGACGAGAACATTGGGTCTGTATATGGTAATCTTGCAACATGAGTTCAGTAATAGGTTGCAGTTTCATCCAATCTGATATATTTCACACCTCAAACCTCACCTGTACGAGAACATCGGGTTTGTATATGGTAATCTTGCAACATGAGTTCCGTAATAGGTTGCAGTTTCATCCAATCTGATATATTTCACACCTCAAACCTCACCTTGACAAGAAAATCGGGTATGTATATGGTAATCTTGCAACCCGAGTTCAGTAATAGGTTGCAGTTTCATCCAATCTTTTATATTGCACACCTTAAATCCCACCTGGACGAGAACATCGGGTCTGTATATGGTAATCTTGCAACCTGAGTTCAGTAATAGGTTGCAGTTTCATCCAATCTGATATATTTCACTCCTCAAATCCTACCTGGACGAGAACATTGGGTCTGTATATGGTAATCTTGCAACATGAGTTCAGTAATAGGTTAGAGTTTCATCCAATCAGATATATTTCACACCTCAAACCTCACCTGTACGAGAACATCGGGTACGTATATGGTTATCTTGCAACAGGAGTTCGGTAATAGGTTGCAGTTTCATCCAATCTGATATATTTCACACCTCAAACCTCACCTGGACGAGAACATCGGGTCCGTATATGGTAATCTTGCAACATGAGTTCAGTAATAGGTTAGAGTTTCATCCAATCAGATATATTTCACACCTCAAACCTCACCTGTATATGGTAATCTTGCAACATCAGTTCGGTAATTGGTTGTAGTTTCATCCAATCTGATATATTTCACACCTCAAATCCCACCTGGACGAGAACATTGGGTCTGTATATGGTAATCTTGCAACATGAGTTCAGTAATAGGTTAGAGTTTCATCCAATCAGATATATTTCACACCTCAAACCTCACCTGTACGAGAACATCGGGTACATATATGGTTATCTTGCAACAGGAGTTCGGTAATAGGTTGCAGTTTCATCCAATCTGATATATTTCACACCTCAAACCTCACCTGAACGAGAACATCGGGTCTGTATATGGTAATCTTGCAACATGAATTCAGTAATAGGTTGTAGTTTCATCCAATCTGATATATTTCCCACCTCAAATCCCACCTGGACGAGAACATCCGGTTTGTATATGTTAATCTTGCAGCATCAGTTCGGTAATAGGTTGCAGTTTCATCCAATCTGATATATTTCACACCTCAAATAGCACCTGGACAAGAACATCGGGTCTGTATATGGTAATCTTTCAACCTGAGTTCAGTAATAGGTTGCAGTTTCATCCAATCTGATATATTTCACACCTCAAATCCCACCTGGACGAGAACATCGGGTCTGTATAGGGTAATCTTGCAACATGAGTTCATTAATAGGTTGCATTTTCAACCAATATGATATATTTCACACCTTAAACCTCACCTGGACGAGAACATCGGGTCTGTAATTGGTAATCTTGCAACATCAGTTCGGTAATTGGTTGTAGTTTCATCCAATTTGATATATTTCACACCTCAAACATCACCTGAACGAGAACATCGGGTCTGTATATGGTAATCTTGCAACATGATTTCAGTAATAGGTTGCAGTTTCATCCAATCTGATATTTCACACCTCAAACCTCACCTGGACGAGAACATCGGGTCTGTATGTGCTAATATTGCAACATGAGTTCAGTAATAGGTTGTAGTTTCATCCAATCTGATATATTTCACACCTCCAACCTCACCTGGACGAGAACATCGAGTCTGTATATGGTAATCTTACAACATGAGTTCGGTAATAGGTTGCAGTTTCATCCAATCTGATATATTTCACACCTAAAACCTCACCTGGACGAGAACATCGGGTCTGTATATGGTAATCTTGCAACCTGAGTTAAGTAATAGATTGCAGTTTCATCCAATTTGATATATTTCACACCTCACACTTCACCTGGACGAGAACATCGGGTCTGTATATGGTAATCTTGCAACATGAACTCAGTAATAGGTTGCAGTTTCATCCAATCTGATATATTTCTCAACTCAAATCCCACCTGGACGAGTACATCGGGTATGTATATGCTAATCTTGCAACATCAGTTGTGTAATAGGTTGCAGTTTCATCCAATCTGATATATTTTCCACTTAGCACCTCACCTGGACGAGACGATCGGGTCTATATATGGTAATCTTGCAACATTAATTAAGTAATAGGTTGCAGTTTCATGCAATCTGATATATTTCACACCTCAAATCCCACCTGGACGAGAACATTGGGTCTGTATATGGTAATCTTGCAACATGAGTTCAGTAATAGGTTACAGTTTCATCCAATCTGATATATTTCACACCTCAAACCTCACCTGTACGAGAACATCGGGTTTGTATATGGTAATCTTGCAACATGAATTCAGTAATAGGTTGCAGTTTCATCCAATCCGATATATTTCCCACCTCAAATCCCACCTGGACGAGAACATCGGGTCTGTATATGCTAATCTTGCAACATCAGTTCAGTAATAGGTTGCAGTTTCATCCAATCTGATATATTTCACACCTCACCTGGACGAGAACATCGGGTCTGTATATGGTAATCTTGCAACCCGACTTCAGTAATAGGTTGCAGTTTCATCCAATCTTTTATATTGCACACCTTAAATCCCACCTGGACGAGAACATCGGGTCTGTATATGGTAATCTTGCAACCTGAGTTCAGTAATAGGTTGCAGTTTCATCCAATCTGATATATTTCACTCCTCAAATCCTACCTGGACAAGAACATTGGGTCTGTATATGGTAATCTTGCAACATGAGTTCAGTAATAGGTTAGAGTTTCATCCAATCAGATATATTTCACACCCCAAACCTCACCTGTACGAGAACATCGGGTACGTATATGGTTATCTTGCAATAGGAGTTCGGTAATAGGTTGCAGTTTCATCCAATCTGATATATTTCACACCTCAAACCTCACCTGGACGAGAACATCGGGTCTGTATATGGTAATCTTGCAACCTGAGTTCAGTAATAGGTTGCAGTTTCATCCAATCTGATATATTTCACACCTCACATCTCACCTAGACGAGAACATCGGGTCTGTATATGGTAATCTTGCAACATGAATTCAGTAATAGGTTGTAGTTTCATCCAATCTGATATATTTCCCACCTCAAATCCCACCTGGACGAGAACATCCGGTTTGTATATGTTAATCTTGCAGCATCAGTTCGGTAATAGGTTGCAGTTTCATCCAATCTGATATATTTCACACCTCAAATAGCACCTGGACAAGAACATCGGGTATGTATATGGTAATCTTTCAACCTGAGTTCAGTAATAGGTTGCATTTTCATCCAATATGATATATTTCACACCTTAAACCTCACCTGGACGAGAACATCGGGTCTGTAATTGGTAATCTTGCAACATCAGTTCGGTAATTAGTTGTAGTTTCATCCAATTTGATATATTTCACACCTCAAACATCACCTGAACGAGAACATCGGGTCTGTATATGGTAATCTTGCAACATGATTTCAGTAATAGGTTGCAGTTTCATCCAATCTGATATTTCACACCTCAAACCTCACCTGGACGAGAACATCGGGTCTGTATGTGCTAATCTTGCAACATGAACTCAGTTATAGGTTGCATTTTTATCCAATATGATATATTTCACACCTTTAACCTCACATTGACGAGAACATCGGGTCTGTATATGGTAATCTTGCAACATCAGTTCGGTAATTGGTTGTAGTTTCATCCAATCTGATATATTTCACACCTCCAACCTCACCTAAACGAGAACATCGGGTCTTTATATGGTAATCTTGCAACATGATTTCAGTAATAGGTTGCAGTTTCATCCAATCTGATATTTCACACTATAAACCTCACCTGGACGAGAATATCGTGTCTGTATTTGGTAATCTTGCAACATGAGTTCAGTAATAGGTTGTAGTTTCATCCAATCTGATATATTGCACACCTTAAGTCCCACCTGGACGAGAACATTAGGTCTGTATATGGTAATTTTGCAACATGAGTTCAGTAATAGGTTGCAGTTTCATCCAATCTGATATATTTCACACCTCAAACATCACCCAGACGAGAACATCGGGTTTATATATGGTAATCATGCAACATGAGTTCAGTAATAGGTTGAAGTTTCATCCAATCGGATATATTTCACACCTTAAACCTCACATGGACGAGAACATCGGGTCTGTATATGGTAATCTTGCAACCTGAGTTCAGTAATAGGTTGCATTTTCATCCAATCTGATATATTTCACACCTTAAGCCTCACATGGACGAGAACATCGGGTCTGTATATGGTAATCTTCCAACATGAGTTCAGTAGTAGGTTGCAGTTTCATCCAATATGATATATTTCACACCTTAAATCCCACCTGGACGAGAACATTGGGTCTGTATATGGTAATCTTGAAACATGAGTTCAGTAATAGGTTAGAGTTTCATCCAATCAGATATATTTCACACCTCAAACCTCACCTGTACGAGAACATCGGGTCCGTATATGGTTATCTTGCAACAGGAGTTCGGTAATAGGTTGCAGTTTCATCCAATCTGATATATTTCACAACTCAAACCTCACCTGGACGAGAACATCGGGTCTGTATATGGTAATCTTGCAACCTGAGTTCAGTAATAGGTTGCAGTTTCATCCAATCTGATATATTTCACACCTCACATCTCACCTAGACGAGAACATCGGGTCTGTATATGGTAATCTTGCAACATGAATTCAGTAATAGGTTGTAGTTTTATCCAATCTGATATATTTCCCACCTCAAATCCCACCTGGACGAGAACATCGAGTTTGTATATGTTAATCTTGCAACATCAGTTCAGTAATAGGTTGCAGTTTCATCCAATCTGATATATTTCACACCTCAAATAGCACCTGGACGAGTACATCGGGTCTGTATATGGTAATCTTTCAACCCGAGTTCAGTAATAGGTTGCAGTTTCATCCAATCTGATATATTTCACACCTCATATCCCACCTGGACTAGAACATCGGGTATGTATAGGGTAATCTTGCAACATGAGTTCAGTAATAGGTTGCATTTTCATCCAATATGATATATTTCACACCTTAAACCTCACCTGGACGAGAACATCGGGTCTGTATATGGTAATCTTGCAACATCAGCTCGGTAATTGGTTGTAGTTTCATCCAATCTGATATATTTCACACCTCAAACCTCACCTGAACGAGAACATCGAGTCTGTATATGGTAATCTTGCAACATGATTTCAGTAATAGGTTGCAGTTTCATCTAATCTGATATTTCACACCTCAAACCTCACCTGGACGAGAACATCAGGTTTGCATGTGCTAATCTTGCAACATGAGTTCAGTAATAGGTTATAGTTTCATCCAATCTGATATATTTCACACCTCCAACCTCACCTGGACGAAAACATCGGGTCTGTATATGGTAATCTTGAAACATGAGTTCGGTAATAGGTTGCAGTTTCATCCAATCTGATATATTTCACACCTAAAACCTCACCTGGACGAGAACATCGGGTCTGTATATGGTAAACTTGCAACCTGAGTTAAGTAATATATTGCAGTTTCATCCAATTTGATATATTTCACACCTCACACTTCACCTGGACGAGAACATAGGGTCTGTATATGGTAATCTTGCAACATGAACTCAGTACTAGGTTGCAGTTTCATCCAATCTGATATATTTCTCAACTCAAATCCCACCTTGACGAGTACATCGGGTATGTATGTGCTAATCTTGCAACATCAGTTGTGTAATAGGTTGTAGTTTCATCCAATCTGATATATTTCACACCTCCAACCTCACCTGGACGAGAAGATCAGGTCTATATATGGTAATCTTGCAACATTAATTCAGTAATAGGTTGCAGTTTCATTCAATATGATATATTTCACACCTCAAATCCCACCTGGACGAGAACATTGGGTCTGTATATAGTAATCTTGCAACATGAGTTCAATAATAGTTTGCAGTTTCATCCAATCTGATATATTTCACACCTCAAACCTCACCTGTACGAGAACATCGAGTCTGTATATGGTAATCTTGCAACATGAGTTCCGTAATAGGTTGCAGTTTCATCCAATCTGATATATTTCACACCTCAAACCCCACCTTGACGAGAAAATCGGGTATGTATATGGTAATCTTGCAACCCGAGTTCAGTAATAGGTTGCAGTTTCATTCAATTATATATATTTCACACCTCACATTTCACCTAGACGAGAACATCGGGTCTGTATATGGTAATCTTGCAACATGAATTCAGTAATAGGTTGCAGTTTCATCCAATCTGATATATTTCCTACCTCAAATCCCACCTGGACGAGAACATCGGGTCTGTATATGCTAATATTGCAACATCAGTTCAGTAATATGTTGCAGTTTCATTCAATCTTTTATATTGCACACCTTAAATCCCACCTGGAAGAGAACATCGGGTTTGTATATGGTAATATTGCAACCTGAGTTCAGTAATAGGTTGCAGTTTCATCCAATCTGATATATTTCACTCCTCAAATCCTACCTAGACGAGAACATCAGGTCTGTATATGATAATATTGCAACATGAGATCAGTAATAGGTTGCATTTTTATCCAATATGATATATTTCACACCTTGAACCTCACATTGACGAGAACATCGGGTCTGTATATGGTACTCTTGCAACATCAGTTCGGTAATTGGTTGTAGTTTCATCCAATCTGATATATTTCACACCTCCAACCTCACCTGAACGAGAACATCGGGTCTGTATATGGTAATCTTACAACATGATTTCAGTAATAGGTTGCAGTTTCATCCAGTCTGATATTTCACACTTCAAACCTCACCTGGACGAGAACATCGGGTCTGTATTTGGTAATCTTGCAACATGAGTTCAGTTATAGGTTGTAGTTTCATCCAATTTTATATATTTCACACCTCAAATCCCACCTGGACGAGAATATCGGGTCAGCATATGGTAATCTTGCAACATGAGTTCGATAATAGGTTGCAGTTTCATCCAATCTGATATATTTCACACCTCAAACCTCACCTGAACAAGAACATCGGGTCTGTATATGGTAATCTTACAGCATGAGTTTAGTAATAAGTTGCAGTTTCATTCAATATGATATATTTCACACCTTCAGTCCCACCTGGACGAGAACATCAGGTCTGTATATGGTAATTTTGCAACATGAGTTCAGTAATAGGTTGCAGTTTCATCCAATCTGATATATTTCACACCTAAAACCTCACCTGGACGAGAACATCGGGTCTGTATATGGTAATCTTGCAACCTGAGTTAAGTAATAGATTGCAGTTTCATCCAAATTGATATATTTCACACCTCACACTTCACCTGGACGAGAACATCGGGTCTGTATATGGTAATCTTGCAACATGAACTCAGTAATAGGTTGCAGTTTCATCCAATATGATATATTTCTCAACTCAAATCCCACCTGGACGAGTACATCGGGTATGTATATGCTAATCTTGCAACATCAGTTGTGTAATAGGTTGCAGTTTCATCCAATATGATATATTTTCCACTTAACACCTCACCTGGACGAGACGATCGGGTATATATATGGTAATCTTGCAACATTAATTCAGTAATAGGTTGCAGTTTCATGCAATCTGATATATTTCACACCTCAAATCCCACCTGGATGAGAACATTGGGTCTGTATATGGTAATCTTGCAACATAAGTTCAGTAATAGGTTGCAGTTTCATCCAATATGATATATTTCACACCTCAAACCTCACCTGTACGAGAACATCGGGTCTGTATATGGTAATCTTGCAACATGAGTTCCGTAATAGGTTGCAGTTTCATCCAATCTGATATATTTCACACCTCAAACCTCACCTTGACGAGAAAATCGGGTCTGTATATGGTAATCTTGTAACCTGAGTTCAGTAATAGGTTGCAGTTTCATTCAATTCTATATATTTCACACCTCACATTTCACCTAGAAGAGAACATCGGGTCTGTATATGGTAATCTTGCAACATGAATTCATTAATAGGTTGCAGTTTCATCCAATCTGATATATTTCCTACCTCAAATCCCACCTGGACGAGAACATCGGGTCTGTATATGCTAATATTGCAACATCAGTTCAGTAATATGTTGCAGTTTCATCCAATCTTTTATATTGCACACCTTAAATCCTACCTGGACGAGAACATCGGGTCTGTATATGGTAATCTTGCAACCTGAGTTCAGTAATATGTTGCAGTTTCATCCAATCTGATATATTTCACTCCTCAAATCCTACCTGGACGAGAACATCGGGTCTGTATATGATAATCTTGCAACATGAACTCAGTAATAGGTTGCATTTTTATCCAATATGATATATTTCACACCTTGAACCTCACATTGACGAGAACATCGGTTTTGTATATGGTAATCTTGCAACATCAGTTCGTTAATTGGTTGTAGTTTCATCCAATCCGATATATTTCACACCTCCAACCTCACCTGAACAAGAACATCGGGTCTGTATATGGTAATCTTGCAACATAATTTCAGTAATAGGTTGCAGTTTCATCCAATCTGATATTTCACACTACAAACCTCACCTGGACGAGAACATCGTGTCTGTATTTGGTAATCTTGCAACATGAGTTCAGTAATAGGTTGTAGTTTCATCCAATCTGATATATTGCACACCTCAAATCCCACCTGGACGAGAATATCGGGTCTGCATATGGTAATCTTGCAACATGAGTTCGATAATAGGTTGCAGTTTCATCCAATCTGATATATTTCACACCTCAAACCTCACCTGAACAAGAACATCGGGTCTGTATATGGTAATCTTGCTGCATAAGTTTAGTAATAAGTTGCAGTTTCATTCAATATTATATATTTCACACCTTAAGTCTCACCTAGACGAGAACATCAGGTCTGTATATGGTAATTTTGCAACATGAGTTCAGTAATAGGTTGCAGTTTCATCCAATCTGATATATTTCACACCTCAAACATCACCCAGACGAGAACATCAGGTTTGTATATGGTAATCATGCAACATGAGTTCAGTAATAGGTTGAAGTTTCATCCAATCGGATATATTTCACATCTTAAACCTCACATGGATGAGAACATCGGGTCTTTATATGGTAATCTTGCAATCTGAGTTCAGTAATAGGTTGCATTTTCATCCAATCTGATATATTTCACACCTTAAGCCTCACCTGGACGAGAACATCGGGTCTGTATATGGTAATCTTCCAACATGAGTTCAGTAGTAGGTTGCAGTTTCATCCAATCTGATATATTTCACACCTCAAATCCCACCTGGACGAGAACATTGGGTCTGTATATGGTAATCTTGAAACATGAGTTCAGTAATAGGTTAGAGTTTCATCCAGTCAGATATATTTCACACCTCAAACCTCACCTGTACGAGAACATCGGGTCCGTATATGGTTATCTTGCAACAGGAGTTCGGTAATAGGTTGCAGTTTCATCCAATCTGATATATTTCACACCTCAAACCTCACCTGGACGAGAACATCGGGTATGTATATGGTAATCTTGCAACCTGAGTTCAGTAATAGGTTGCAGTTTCATCCAATCTGATATATTTCACACCTCACATCTCACCTAGACGAGAACATCGGGTCTGTATATGGTAATCTTGCAACATGAATTCAGTAATAGGTTGTAGTTTCATCCAATCTGATATATTTCCCACCTCAAATCCCACCTGGACGAGAACATCGGGTTTGTATATGTTAATCTTGCAACATCAGTTCAGTAATAGGTTGCAGTTTCATCCAATATGATATATTTCACACCTCAAACCTCACCT
Organism: Papaver somniferum; assembly: GCF_003573695.1. Lineage (NCBI taxonomy): Eukaryota > Viridiplantae > Streptophyta > Magnoliopsida > Ranunculales > Papaveraceae > Papaver > Papaver somniferum. The sequence continues at coordinate 145,892,534 of NC_039359.1, forward strand.
GTACGAGAACATCGGGTCTGTATATGGTAATCTTGCAACATGAGTTCCGTAATAGGTTGCAGTTTCATCCAATCTGATATATTTCACACCTCAAACCTCACCTTGACGAGAAAATCGGGTCTGTATATGGTAATCTTGTAACCTGAGTTCAGTAATAGGTTGCAGTTTCATTCAATTCTATATATTTCACACCTCACATTTCACCTAGAAGAGAACATCGGGTCTGTATATGGTAATGTTGCAACATGAATTCAGTAATAGGTTGCAGTTTCATCCAATCTGATATATTTCCTACCTCAAATCCCACCTGGACGAGAACATCGGGTCTGTATATGCTAATATTGCAACATCAGTTCAGTAATATGTTGCAGTTTCATACAATCTTTTATATTGCACACCTTAAATCCTACCTGGACGAGAACATCGGGTCTGTATATGGTAATCTTGCAACCTGAGTTCAGTAATATGTTGCAGTTTCATCCAATCTGATATATTTCACTCCTCAAATCCTACCTGGACGAGAACATCGGGTCTGTATATGATAATCTTGCAACATGAACTCAGTAATAGGTTGCATTTTTATCCAATATGATATATTTCACACCTTGAACCTCACATTGACGAGAACATCGGGTCTGTATATGGTAATCTTGCAACATCAGTTCGTTAATTGGTTGTAGTTTCATCCAATCTGATATATTTCACACCTCCAACCTCACCTGAACAAGAACATCGGGTCTGTATATGGTAATCTTGCAACATAATTTCAGTAATAGGTTGCAGTTTCATCCAATCTGATATTTCACACTACAAACCTCACCTGGACGAGAACATCGTGTCTGTATTTGGTAATCTTGCAACATGAGTTCAGTAATAGGTTGTAGTTTCATCCAATCTGATATATTGCACAACTCAAATCCCACCTGGACGAGAATATCGGGTCTGCATATGGTAATCTTGCAACATGAGTTCGATAATAGGTTGCAGTTTCATCCAATCTGATATATTTCACACCTCAAACCTCACCTGAACAAGAACATCGGGTCTGTATATGGTAATCTTGCTGCATAAGTTTAGTAATAAGTTGCAGTTTCATTCAATATTATATATTTCACACCTTAAGTCCCACCTAGACGAGAACATCAGGTCTGTATATGGTAATTTTGCAACATGAGTTCAGTAATAGGTTGCAGTTTCATCCAATCTGATATATTTCACACCTCAAACCTCACCTGGACGAGAACATCGGGTCTGTATATGGTAATCTTGCAACCTGAGTTAAGTAATAGATTGCAGTTTCATCCAAATTGATATATTTCACACCTCACACTTCACCTGGACGAGAACATCGGGTCTGTATATGGTAATCTTGCAACATGAACTCAGTAATAGGTTGCAGTTTCATCCAATATGATATATTTCTCAACTCAAATCCCACCTGGACGAGTACATCGGGTATGTATATGCTAATCTTGCAACATCAGTTGTGTAATAGGTTGCAGTTTCATCCAATGTGATATATTTTCCACTTAACACCTCACCTGGACGAGACGATCGGGTTTATATATGGTAATCTTGTAACATTAATTCAGTAATAGGTTGCAGTTTCATACAATCTGATATATTTCACACCTCAAATCCCACCTGGATGAGAACATTGGGTATGTATATGGTAATCTTGCAACATAAGTTCAGTAATAGGTTGCAGTTTCATCCAATATGATATATTTCACACCTCAAACCTCACCTGTACGAGAACATCGGGTCTGTATATGGTAATATTGCAACATGAGTTCCGTAATAGGTTGCAGTTTCATCCAATCTGATATATTTCACACCTCAAACCTCACCTTGACGAGAAAATCGGGTCTGTATATGGTAATCTTGTAACCTGAGTTCACTAATAGGTTGCAGTTTCATTCAATTATATATATTTCACACCTCACATTTCACCTAGAAGAGAACATCGGGTCTGTATATGGTAATCTTGCAACATGAATTCAGTAATAGGTTGCAGTTTCATCCAATCTGATATATTTCCTACCTCAAATCCCACCTGGACGAGAACATCGGGTCTGTATATGCTAATATTGCAACATCAGTTCAGTAATATGTTGCAGTTTCATCCAATCTTTTATATTGCACACCTTAAATCCTACCTGGACGAGAACATCGGGTCTGTATATGGTAATCTTGCAACCTGAGTTCAGTAATATGTTGCAGTTTCATCCAATCTGATATATTTCACTCCTCAAATCCTACCTGGACGAGAACATCGGGTCTGTATATTATAATCTTGCAACATGAACTCAGTAATAGGTTGCATTTTTATCCAATATGATATATTTCACACCTTGAACCTCACATTGACGAGAACATCGGGTCTGTATATGGTAATCTTGCAACATCAGTTCGTTAATTGGTTGTAGTTTCATCCAATCTGATATATTTCACACCTCCAACCTCACCTGAACAAGAACATCGGGTCTGTATATGGTAATCTTGCAACATAATTTCAGTAATAGGTTGCAGTTTCATCCAATCTGATATTTCACACTACAAACATCACCTGGACGAGAACATCGTGTCTGTATTTGGTAATCTTGCAACATGAGTTCAGTAATAGGTTGTAGTTTCATCCAATCTGATATATTGCACACCTCAAATCCCACCTGGACGAGAATATCGGGTCTGCATATGGTAATCTTGCAACATGAGTTCGATAATAGGTTGCAGTTTCATCCAATCTGATATATTTCACACCTCAAACCTCACCTGAACAAGAACATCGGGTCTGTATATGGTAATCTTGCTGCATGAGTTTAGTAATAAGTTGCAGTTTCATTCAATATTATATATTTCACACCTTAAGTCCCACCTAGACGAGAACATCAGGTCTGTATATGGTAATTTTGCAACATGAGTTCAGTAATAGGTTGCAATTTCATCCAATCTGATATATTTCACACCTCAAACATCACCCAGACGAGAACATCGGGTTTGTATATGGTAATCATGCAACATGAGTTCAGTAATAGGTTGAAGTTTCATCCAATCGGATATATTTCACATCTTAAACCTCACATGGATGAGAACATCGGGTCTGTATATGGTAATCTTGCAATCTGAGTTCAGTAATAGGTTGCATTTTCATCCAATCTGATATATTTCACACCTTAAGCCTCACCTGGACGAGAACATCGGGTCTGTATATGGTAATCTTCCAACATGAGTTCAGTAGTAGGTTGCAGTTTCATCCAATCTGATATATTTCACACCTCAAATCCCACCTGGACGAGAACATTGGGTCTGTATATGGTAATCTTGAAACATGAGTTCAGTAATAGGTTAGAGTTTCATCCAGTCAGATATATTTCACACCTCAAACCTCACCTGTACGAGAACATCGGGTCCGTATATGGTTATCTTGCAACAGGAGTTCGGTAATAGGTTGCAGTTTCATCCAATCTGATATATTTCACACCTCAAACCTCACCTGGACGAGAACATCGGGTCTGTATATGGTAATCTTGCAACCTGAGTTCAGTAATAGGTTGCAGTTTCATCCAATCTGATATATTTCACACCTCACATCTCACCTAGACGAGGACATCGGGTCTGTATATGGTAATCTTGCAACATGAATTCAGTAATAGGTTGTAGTTTCATCCAATCTGATATATTTCCCACCTCAAATCCCACCTGGACGAGAACATCGGGTTTGTATATGTTAATCTTGCAACATCAGTTCAGTAATAGGTTGCAGTTTCATCCAATCTGATATATTTCACACCTCAAATAGCACATGTACGAGAACATCGGGTATGTATATGGTAATCTTTCAACCTGAGTTCAGTAATAGGTTGCAGTCTCATCCAATCTGATATATTGCACACCTCAAATCCCACCTGGACGAGAACATCGGGTCTTTATAGGGTAATCTTGCAACATGAGTTCAGTAATAAGTTGAATTTTCATCTAATATGATATATTTCACACCTTAAACCTCACCTGGACGAGAACATCGGGTCTGTATATGGTAATCTTGCAACATCAGTTCGGTAATTGGTTGTAGTTTCATCCAATATGATATATTTCACACCTCAAACCTCACCTGAACGTGAAAATCGGGTCTGTATATGGTAATCTTGCAACATGATTTCAGTAATAGGTTGCAGTTTCATCCAATCTAATATTTCACACCTCAAACCTCACCTGGACGAGAACATCAGGTTTGTATGTGCTAATCTTGCAACATGAGTTCAGTAATAGGTTGTAGTTTCATCCAATCTGATATATTTCACACCTCCAACCTCACCTGGACGAAAACATCGGGTCTGTATATGGTAATCTTGCAACATGAGTTCGGTAATAGGTTGCAGTTTCATCCAATCTGATATATTTCACACCTAAAACCTCACCTGGACGAGAACATCGGGTCTGTATATGGTAATCTTGCAACATCAGTTCGGTAATTGGTTGTAGTTTCATCCAATATGATATATTTCACACCTCAAACCTCACCTGAACGTGAAAATCGGGTCTGTATATGGTAATCTTGCAACATGATTTCAGTAATAGGTTGCAGTTTCATCCAATCTAATATTTCACACCTCAAACCTCACCTGGACGAGAACATCAGGTTTGTATGTGCTAATCTTGAAACATGAGTTCAGTAATAGGTTGTAGTTTCATCCAATCTGATATATTTCACACCTCCAACCTCACCTGGACGAGTACATCGGGTATGTATATGCTAATCTTGCAACATCAGTTGTGTAATAGGTTGCAGTTTCATCCAATCTGATATATTTCACACCTCCAACCTCACCTGGACGAGAAGATCAGGTCTATATATGATAATCTTGCAACATTAATTCAGTAATAGGTTGCAGTTTCATTCAATCTGATATATTTCACACCTCAAATACCACCTGGACGAGAACATTGGGTCTGTATATAGTAATCTTGCAACATGAGTTCAATAATAGGTTGCAGTTTCATCCAATCTGATATATTTCACACCTCAAACCTCACCTGTACGAGAACATCGGCTCTGTATATGGTAATCTTGCAACCCGAATTCAGTAATAGGTTGCAGTTTCATTCAATTATATATATTTTACACCTCACATTTCACCTAGAGGAGAACATCGGGTCTGTATATGGTAATCTTGCAACATGAATTCAGTAATAGGTTGCAGTTTCATCCAATCTGATATATTTCCTACCTCAAATCCCACCTGGACGAGAACATCGGGTCTTTATATGCTAATCTTGCAACATCAGTTCAGTAATATTATGCAGTTTCATCCAATCTTTTATATTGAACACCATAAATCCCACCTGGACGAGAACATCGGGTCTGTATATGGTAATCTTGGAACCTGAGTTCAGTAATAGGTTGCAGTTTCATCCAATCTGATATATTTCACTCCTCAAATCCTACCTGGACGAGAACATAGGGTCTGTATATGATAATCTTGCAACATGAGCTCAGTAATAGGTTGCATTTTTATCCAATATGATATATTTCACACCTTGAACCTCACATTGACGAGAACATCGGGTCTGTATATGGTAATCTTGCAACATCATTTCGGTAATTGGTTGTAGTTTCATCCAATCTGATATATTTCATACCTCCAACCTCACCTGAACGAGAACATCTGGTCTGTATATGGTAATCTTGCAACATGATTTCAATAATAGGTTGCAGTTTCATCCAATCTGATACTTCACACTTCAAACCTCACCTGGACGAGAACATCGGGTCTGTATTTGGTAATCTTGCAACATGAGTTCAGTAATAGGTTGTAGTTTCATCCAATCTGATATATTTCACACCTCAAATCCCACCTGGACGAGAATATCGGGTCTACATATGGTAATCTTGCAACATGAGTTCGATAATAGGTTGCAGTTTCATCCAATCTGATATATTTCACTCCTCAAACCTCACCTGAACAAGAACATCGGGTCTGTATATGGTAATCTTGCAGCATGAGTTTAGTAATAAGTTGCAGTTTCATTTAATATGATATATTTCACACCTTAAGTCCCACCTGGACGAGAACATCAGGTCTGTATATGGTAATTTTGCAACATGAGTTCAGTAATAGGTTGCAGTTTCATCCAATCTAGTATATTTCACACCTCAAACATCACCCGGACGAGAACATCGGGTATGTATATGGTAATCATGCAACATGAGTTCAGTAATAGGTTGAAGTTTCATCCAATCGGATATATTTCACACCTTAAACCTCCCATGGACGAGAACATCAGGTCTGTATATGGTAATCTTGCAACCTGAGTTCAGTAATAGGTTGCAGTTTCATCCAATCGGATATATTTCACACCTCAAACCTCACCTGGACGAGAACATCGGGTATGTATGTGGTAATCTTGCAACATAAGTTCAGTAATAGGTTGCAGTTTCATCCAATCTGATATATTTCACACCTCCAACCTCACCTGGACGAGAAGATCAGGTCTATATATGGTAATCTTGAAACATTAATTCAGTAATAGGTTGCTGTTTCATTCAATCTGATATATTTCACACCTCAAATCCCACTTGGACGAGAACATTGGGTCTGTATTTAGTAATCTTGCAACATGAGTTCAATAATAGGTTGCAGTTTCATCCAATCTGATATATTTCACACCTCAAACCTCACCTGTACGAGAACATCGGGGTTGTATATGGTAATCTTGCAACATGAGTTCCGTAATAGGTTGCAGTTTCATCCAATCTGATATATTTCACACCTCAAACCTCACCTTGACGAGAAAATCGGGTCTGTATATGGTAATCTTGCAACCCGAGTTCAGTAATAGGTTGCAGTTTCATTCAATTATATATATTTCACACCTCACATTTCAGCTAGACGAGAACATCGGGTCTGTACATGGTAATCTTGCAACATGAATTGAGTAATAGGTTGTAGTTTCATCCAATCTGATATATTTCCTACCTCAAATCCCACCTGGACGAGAACATCGGGTCTGTATATGCTAATATTGCAACATCAGTTCAGTAATATGTTGCAGTTTCATCCAATCTTTTATATTGCGCACCTTAAATCCCACCTGGACGAGAACATCGGGTCTGTATATGGTAATCTTGCAACCTGAGTCCAGTAATAGGTTGCAGTTTCATCCAATCTGATATATTTCACTCCTCAAATCCTACCTAGACGAGAACATCAGGTCTGTATATGATAATCTTGCCACATGAGCTCAGTAATATGTTGCATTTTTATCCAATATGATATATTTCACACCTTAAACCTCACCTGGACGAGAACATCGGGTCTGTATATGGTAATCTTGCAACATCAGTTCGGTTATTGGTTGTAGTTTCATCCAATCTGATATATTTCACACCTCAAACCTCACCTGAACGAGAACATCGGGTCTGTATATGGTAATCTTGCAACATGATTTCAGTAATAGGTTGCAGTTTCATCCAATCTGATATTTCCCACCTCAAACCTCACCTGGACGAGAACATCAGGTTTGTATGTGCTAATCTTGCAACATGAGTTCAGTAATAGGTTGTAGTTTCATCTAATCTGATATATTTCACACCTCCAACCTCACCTGGACGAAAACATCGGGTCTGTATATGGTAATCTTGCAACATGAGTTCGGTAATAGGTTGCAGTTTCATCCAATCTGATATATTTCACACCTAAAACCTCACCTGGACGAGAACATCGGGTCTGTATATGCTAAACTTGCAACCTGAGTTAAGTAATAGATTGCATTTTCATCCAATTTGATATATTTCACACCTCACACTTCACCTGGACGAGAACATCGGGTCTGTATATGGTAATTTTGCAACATGAGTTCAGTAATAGGTTGCAGTTTCATCCAATACGATATATTTCACACCTCAAACATCACCCGGACGAGAACATCGGGTCTGTATATGGTAATCATGCAACATGAGTTCAGTAATAGGTTGAAGTTTCATCCAATCGGATATATTTCACACCTTAAACCTCCCATGGACGAGAACATCAGGTCTGTATATGGTAATCTTGCAACCTGAGTTCAGTAATAGGTTGCATTTTCATCCAATCTGATATATTTCACACCTTAAGCCTCACCTGGACGAGAACATCGGGTCTGTATATGGTAATCTTGCAACATGAGTTTAGTAATACGTTTTAGTTTCATCCAATCTTATATATTTCCCACCTCAAACCTGACCTGAACGAGAACATCGGGCCTGTATATGGTAATCTTGCAACATGATTTCAGTAATAGGTTGCAGTTTCATCCAATCGGATATATTTCACACCTCAAACCTCACCTGGACGAGAACATCGGGTCTGTATGTGGTAATCTTGCAACATAAGCTCAGTAATAGGTTGCAGTTTCATCCAATCTGATATATTTCACACCTCCAACCTCACCTGGACGAGAAGATCAGGTCTATATATGGTAATCTTGCAACATTAATTCAATAATAGGTTGCAGTTTCATTCAATCTGATATATTTCACACCTCAAATCCCACTTGGACGAGAACATTGGGTATGTATATAGTAATCTTGCAACATGAGTTCAATAATAGATTGCAGTTTCATCCAATCTGATATATTTCACACCTCAAACCTCACCTGTACGAGAACATCGGGGCTGTATATGGTAATCTTGCAACATGAGTTCCGTAATAGGTTGCAGTTTCATCCAATCTGATATATTTCACACCTCAAACCTCACCTTGACGAGAAAATCGGGTCTGTATATGGTAATCTTGCAACCCGAGTTCAGTAATAGGTTGCAGTTTCATTCAATTATATATATTTCACACCTCACATTTCACCTAGACGAGAACATCGGGTCTGTATATGGTAATCTTGCAACATGAATTGAGTAATAGGTTGTAGTTTCATCCAATCTGATATATTTCCTACCTCAAATCCCACCTGGACGAGAACATCGGGTCTGTATATGCTAATATTGCAACATCAGTTCAGTAATATGTTGCAGTTTCATCCAATCTTTTATATTGCGCACCTTAAATCCCACCTGGACGAGAACATCGGGTCTGTATATGGTAATCTTGCAACCTGAGACCAGTAATAGGTTGCAGTTTCATCCAATCTGATATATTTCACTCCTCAAATCCTACTTAGATGAGAACATCAGGTCTGTATATGATAATCTTGCAACATGAGATCAGTAATATGTTGCATTTTTATCCAATATGATATATTTCACACCTTAAACCTCACCTGGACGAGAACATCGGGTCCGTATATGGTAATCTTGCAACATCAGTTCGGTAATTGGTTGTAGTTTCATCCAATCTGATATATTTCACACCTCAAACCTCACCTGAACGAGAACATAGGGTCTGTATATGGTAATCTTGCAACATGATTTCAGTAATAGGTTGCAGTTTCATCCAATCTGATATTTCACACCTCAAACCTCACCTGGACGAGAACATCAGGTTTGTATGTGCTAATCTTGCAACATGAGTTCAGTAATAGGTTGTAGTTTCATCCAATCTGATATATTTCACACCTCCAACCTCACCTGGACGAAAACATCGGGTCTGTATATGGTAATCTTGCAACATGAGTTCGGTAATAGGTTGGAGTTTCATCCAATCTGATATATTTCACACCTAAAACCTCACCTGGACGAGAACATCGGGTCTGTATATGGTAAACTTGCAACCTGAGTTAAGTAATAGATTGCAGTTTCATCCAATTTGATATATTTCACACCTCACACTTCACCTGGACGAGAACATCGGGTCTGTATATGGTAATCTTGCAACATGAACTCAGTAATAGGTTGCAGTTTCATCCAATCTGATATATTTCTCAACTCAAATCCCACCTGGACGAGTACATCGGGTATGTATGTGCTAATCTTGCAACAT
>NC_039359.1:145902458-145902629 GCF_003573695.1 Papaver somniferum
CATGGACGAGAACATCAGGTCTGTATATGGTAATCTTGCAACCTGAGTTCAGTAATAGGTTGCATTTTCATCCAATCTGATATATTTCACACCTTAAGCCTCACCTGGACGAGAACATCGGGTCTGTATATGGTAATCTTGCAACATGAGTTTAGTAATACGTTTTAGTTT
>NC_039359.1:145902639-145906062 GCF_003573695.1 Papaver somniferum
CTTGCAACCTGAGTTAAGTAATAGATTGCAGTTTCATCCAATTTGATATATTTCACACCTCACACTTCACCTGGACGAGAACATCGGGTCTGTATATGGTAATCTTGCAACATGAACTCAGTAATAGGTTGCAGTTTCATCCAATCTGATATATTTCTCAACTCAAATCCCACCTGGACGAGTACATCGGGTATGTATGTGCTAATCTTGCAACATCAGTTGTGTAATAGGTTGCAGTTTCATCCAATCTGATATATTTCACACCTCCAACCTCACCTGGACGAGAAGATCAGGTCTATATGTGGTAATCTTGCAACATTAATTCAGTAATAGGTTGCAGTTTCATTCAATATGATGTATTTCACACCTCAAATCCCACCTGGACGAGAACATTGGGTCTGTATATAGTAATCTTGCAACATGAGTTCAATAATAGGTTGAAGTTTCATCCAATCGGATATATTTCACACCTTAAACCTCCCATGGACGAGAACATCAGGTCTGTATATGGTAATCTTGCAACCTGAGTTCAGTAATAGGTTGCATTTTCATCCAATCTGATATATTTCACACCTTAAGCCTCACCTGGACGAGAACATCGGGTCTGTATATGGTAATCTTGCAACATGAGTTTAGTAATACGTTTTAGTTTAATCCAATCTTATATATTTCCCACCTCAAACCTGACCTGAACGAGAACATCGGGCCTGTATATGGTAATCTTGCAACATGATTTCAGTAATAGGTTGCAGTTTCATCCAATCGGATATATTTCACACCTCAAACCTCACCTGGACGAGAACATCGGGTCTGTATGTGGTAATCTTGCAACATAAGTTCAGTAATAGGTTGCAGTTTCATCCAATATGATATATTTCACACCTCCAACCTCACCTGGACGAGAAGATCAGGTCTATATATGGTAATCTTGCAACATTAATTCAGTAATAGGTTGCAGTTTCATTCAATCTGATATATTTCACACCTCAAATCCCACTTGGACGAGGACATTGGGTCTGTATATAGTAATCTTGCAACATGAGTTCAATAATAGGTTGCAGTTTCATCCAATCTGATATATTTCACACCTCAAACCTCACCTGTACGAGAACATCGGGGCTGTATATGGTAATCTTGCAACATGAGTTCCGTAATAGGTTGCAGTTTCATCCAATCTGATATATTTCACACCTCAAACCTCACCTTGACGAGAAAATCGGGTCTGTATATGGTAATCTTGCAACCCGAGTTCAGTAATAGGTTGCAGTTTCATTCAATTATATATATTTCACACCTCACATTTCACCTAGACGAGAACATCGGGTCTGTATATGGTAATCTTGCAACATGAATTGAGTAATAGGTTGTAGTTTCATCCAATCTGATATATTTCCTACCTCAAATCCCACCTGGACGAGAACATCGGGTCTGTATATGCTAATATTGCAACATCAGTTCAGTAATATGTTGCAGTTTCATCCAATCTTTTATATTGCGCACCTTAAATCCCACCTGGACGAGAACATCGGGTCTGTATATGGTAATCTTGCAACCTGAGTCCAGTAATAGGTTACAGTTTCATCCAATCTGATATATTTCACTCCTCAAATCCTACCTAGACGAGAACATCAGGTCTGTATATGATAATCTTGCAACATGAGCTCTGTAATATGTTGCATTTTTATCCAATAAGATATATTTCACACCTTGAACCTCACATTGACGAGAACATAGGGTCTGTATATGGTAATCTTGCAACATCAGTTCGGTAATTGGTTGTAGTTTCATCCAATCTGATATATTTCACACCTCCAACCTCACCTGAACGAGAACATCGGGTCTGTATATGGTAATCTTGCAACATGATTTCAGTAATAGGTTGCAGTTTCATCCAATCTGATATTTCACACTTCAAACCTCACCTGGACGAGAACATCGGGTCTGTATTTGGTAATCTTGCAACATGAGTTCAGTAATAGGTTGTAGTTTCATCCAATCTGATATATTTCACACCTCAAATCCCACCTGGACGAGAATATCGGGTCTGCATATAGTAATCTTGCAACATGAGTTCGATAATAGGTTGCAGTTTCATCCAATCTGATATATTTCACACCTCAAACCTCACCTGAACATGAACATCGGGTCTGTATATGGTAATCTTGCAACATGATTTCAGTAATAGGTTGCAGTTTCATCCAATCGGATATATTTAACACCTCACACCTCACCCGGACGAGAAGATCGGGTCTGTATATGGTAATCTTGCAACATGAGTTCAGTAATAGGTTGCAGTTTCATCCAATCTGATATATTTCACACCTCAAATCTCACCTGGAAGAGAACATTGGGTCTTTATATGGTAAACTTGCAACATGAGTTCAGTAATAGGTTAGAGTTTCATCCAATCAGATATATTTCACACCTCAAACCTCACCTGTACGAGAACATCGGGTCCGTATATGGTTATCTTGCAACAGGAGTTCGGTAATAGGTTGCAGTTTCATCCAATCTGATATATTTCACACCTCAAACCTCACCTGGACGAGAACATCGGGTCTGTATATGGTAATCTTGCAACCTGAGTTCAGTAATAGGTTGCAGTTTCATCCAATCTGATATATTTCACACCTCACATCTCACCTAGACGAGGACATCGGGTCTGTATATGGTAATCTTGCAACATGAATTCAGTAATAGGTTGTAGTTTCATCCAATCTGATATATTTCCCACCTCAAATCCCACCTGGACGAGAACATCGGGTTTGTATATGTTAATCTTGCAACATCAGTTCAGTAATAGGTTGCAGTTTCATCCAATCTGATATATTTCACACCTCAAATAGCACCTGGACGAGTACATCGGGTTTGTATATGGTAATCTTTCAACCCGAGTTCAGTAATAGGTTGCAGTTTCATCCAATCTGATATATTTCACACCTCAAATCCCACCTGGACTAGAACATCGGGTCTGTATAGGGTAATCTTGCAACATGAGTTCAGTAATAGGTTGCATTTTCATCCAATATGATATATTTCACACCTTAAACCTCACCCGGACGAGAACATCGGGTCTGTATATGGTAATCTTGCAACATCAGTTCGGTAATTGGTTGTAGTTTCATCCAATCTGATATATTTCACACCTCAAACCTCACCTGAACGAGAACATCGGGTCTGTATATGGTAATCTTGCAACATGATTTCAGTAATAGGTTGCAGTTTCATCCAATCTGATATTTCACACCTCAAACTTCACCTGGACGAGAACATCAGGTTTGTATGTGCTAATCTTGCAACATGAGTTCAGTAATAGGTTGTAGTTTCATCCAATCTGATATATTTCACACCTCCAACCTCACCTGGACGAAAACATCGGGTCTGTATATGGTAATCTTGCAACATGAGTTCGGTAATAGGTTG
>NC_039359.1:145906088-145926123 GCF_003573695.1 Papaver somniferum
TGGACGAGTACATCGGGTATGTATGTGCTAATCTTGCAACATCAGTTGTGTAATAGGTTGCAGTTTCATCCAATCTGATATATTTCACACCTCCAACCTCACCTGGACGAGAAGATCAGGTCTATATGTGGTAATCTTGCAACATTAATTCAGTAATAGGTTGCAGTTTCATTCAATATGATGTATTTCACACCTCAAATCCCACCTGGACGAGAACATTGGGTCTGTATATAGTAATCTTGCAACATGAGTTCAATAATAGGTTGCAGTTTCATCCAATCTGATATATTTCACACCTCAAACCTCACCTGTACGAGAACATCGAGTCTGTATATGGTAATCTTGCAACATGAGTTACGTAATAGGTTGCAGTTTCATCCAATCTGATATATTTCACACCTCAAACCTCACCTTGACGAGAAAATCGGGTATGTATATGGTAATCTTGCAACCCGAGTTCAGTAATAGGTTGCAGTTTCATTCAATTATATATATTTCACACCTCACATTTCACCTAGACGAGAACATCGAGTCTGTATATGGTAATCTTGCAACATGAATTCAGTAATAGGTTGCAGTTTCATCCAATCTGATATATTTCCTACCTCAAATCCCACCTGGACGAGAACATCGGGTCTGTATATGCTAATATTGCAACATCAGTTCAGTAATATGTTGCAGTTTCATCCAATCTTTTATATTGCACACCTTAAATCCCACCTGGACGAGAACATCGGGTCTGTATATGGTAATATTGCAACCTGAGTTCAGTAATAGGTTGCAGTTTCATCCAATCTGATATATTTCACTCCTCAAATCCTACCTAGACGAGAACATCAGGTCTGTATATGATAATCTTGCAACATGAGATCAGTAATAGGTTGCATTTTTATCCAATATGATATATTTCACACCTTGAACCTCACATTGACGAGAACATTGGGTCTGTATATGGTAATCTTGAAACATGAGTTCAGTAATAGGTTAGAGTTTCATCCAATCAGATATATTTCACACCTCAAACCTCACCTGTACGAGAACATCGGGTCTGTATATGGTTATCTTGCAACAGGAGTTCGGTAATAGGTTGCAGTTTCATCCAATCTGATATATTTCACAACTCAAACCTCACCTGGACGAGAACATCGGGTCTGTATATGGTAATCTTGCAACCTGAGTTCAGTAATAGGTTGCAGTTTCATCTAATCTGATATATTTCACACCTCACATCTCACCTAGACGAGAACATCGGGTCTGTATATGGTAATCTTGCAACATGAATTCAGTAATAGGTTATAGTTTTATCCAATCTGATATATTTCCCACCTCAAATCCCACCTGGACGAGAACATCGGGTTTGTATATGTTAATCTTGCAACATCAGTTCAGTAATAGGTTGCAGTTTCATCCAATCTGATATATTTCACACCTCAAATAGCACCTGGACGAGTACATCGGGTTTGTATATGGTAATCTTTCAACCCGAGTTCAGTAATAGGTTGCAGTTTCATCCAATCTGATATATTTCACACCTCAAATCCCACCTGGACTAGAACATCGGGTCTGTATAGGGTAATCTTGCAACATGAGTTCAGTAATAGGTTGCATTTTCATCCAATATGATATATTTCACACCTTAAACCTCACCCGGACGAGAACATCGGGTCTGTATATGGTAATCTTGCAACATCAGTTCGGTAATTGGTTGTAGTTTCATCCAATCTGATATATTTCACACCTCAAACCTCACCTGAACGAGAACATCGGGTCTGTATATGGTAATCTTGCAACATGATTTCAGTAATAGGTTGCAGTTTCATCCAATCTGATATTTCACACCTCAAACTTCACCTGGACGAGAACATCAGGTTTGTATGTGCTAATCTTGCAACATGAGTTCAGTAATAGGTTGTAGTTTCATCCAATCTGATATATTTCACACCTCCAACCTCACCTGGACGAAAACATCGGGTCTGTATATGGTAATCTTGCAACATGAGTTCGGTAATAGGTTGCAGTTTCATCCAATCTGATATATTTCACACCTAAAACCTCACCTGGACGAGAACATCGGGTCTGTATATGGTAAATTTGCAACCTGAGTTAAGTAATAGATTGCAGTTTCATCCAATATATTTCACACCTCACACTTCACCTGGACGAGAACATCGGGTCTGTATATGGTAATCTTGCAACATGAACTCAGTAATAGGTTGCAGTTTCATCCAATCTGATATATTTCTCAACTCAAATCCCACCTGGACGAGTACATCGGGTATGTATGTGCTAATCTTGCAACATTAGTTGTGTAATAGGTTGCAGTTTCATCCAATCTGATATATTTCACACCTCCAACCTCACCTGGACGAGAAGATCAGGTCTATATATGGTAATCTTGCAACATTAATTCAGTAATAGGTTGCAGTTTCATTCAATATGATATATTTCACACCTCAAATCCCACCTGGACGAGAACATTGGGTCTGTATATAGTAATCTTGCAACATGAGTTCAATAATAGGTTGCAGTTCATCCAATCTGATATATTTCACACCTCAAACCTCACCTGTACGAGAACATCGAGTCTGTATATGGTAATCTTGCAACCTGAGTTCCGTAATAGGTTGCAGTTTCATCCAATCTGATATATTTCACTCCTCAAATCCTACCTGGACGAGAACATCGGGTCTGTATATGATAATCTTGCAACATGAACTCAGTAATAGGTTGCATTTTTATCCAATATGATATATTTCACACCTTGAACCTCACATTGACGAGAACATCGGGTCTGTATATGGTAATCTTGCAACATCAGTTCGTTAATTGGTTGTAGTTTCATCCAATCTGATATATTTCACACCTCCAACCTCACCTGAACGAGAACATCGGGTCTGTATATGGTAATCTTGCAACATAATTTCAGTAATAGGTTGCAGTTTCATCCAATCTGATATTTCACACTACAAACCTCACCTGGACGAGAACATCGTGTCTGTATTTGGTAATCTTGCAACATGAGTTCAGTAATAGGTTGTAGTTTCATCCAATCTGATATATTGCACACCTCAAATCCCACCTGGACGAGAATATCGGGTCTGCATATGGTAATCTTGCAACATGAGTTCGATAATAGGTTTCAGTTTCATCCAATCTAATATATTTCACACCTCAAACCTCACCTGAACAAGAACATCGGGTCTGTATATGGTAATCTTGCTGCATGAGTTTAGTAATAAGTTGCAGTTTCATTCAATATGATATATTTCACACCTTAAGTCCCACCTAGACGAGAACATCAGGTCTGTATATGGTACTTTTGCAACATGAGTTCAGTAATAGGTTGCAGTTTCATCCAATCTGATATATTTCACACCTCAAACATCACCCAGACGAGAACATCGGGTTTGTATATGGTAATCATGCAACATGAGTTCAGTAATAGGTTGAAGTTTCATCCAATCGGATATATTTCACATCTTAAACCTCACATGGATGAGAACATCGGGTCTGTATATGGTAATTTTGCAATCTGAGTTCAGTAATAGGTTGCATTTTCATCCAATCTGATATATTTCACACCTTAAGCCTCACCTGGACGAGAACATCGGGTCTGTATATGGTAATCTTCCAACATGAGTTCAGTAGTAGGTTGCAGTTTCATCCAATCTGATATATTTCACACCTCAAATCCTACCTGGACGAGAACATTGGGTCTGTATATGGTAATCTTGAAACATGAGTTCAGTAATAGGTTAGAGTTTCATCCAGTCAGATATATTTCACACCTCAAACCTCACCTGTACGAGAACATCGGGTCCGTATATGGTTATCTTGCAACAGGAGTTCGGTAATAGGTTGCAGTTTCATCCAATCTGATATATTTCACACCTCAAACCTCACCTGGACGAGAACATCGGGTATGTATATGGTAATCTTGCAACCTGAGTTCAGTAATAGGTTGCAGTTTCATCCAATCTGATATATTTCACACCTCACATCTCACCTAGACGAGAACATCGGGTCTGTATATGGTAATCTTGCAACATGAATTCAGTAATAGGTTGTAGTTTCATCCAATCTGATATATTTCCCACCTCAAATCCCACCTGGACGAGAACATCGGGTTTGTATATGTTAATCTTGCAACATCAGTTCAGTAATAGGTTGCAGTTTCATCCAATCTGATATATTTCACACCTCAAATAGCACCTGTACGAGAACATCGGGTATGTATATGGTAATCTTTCAACCTGAGTTCAGTAATAGGTTGCAGTCTCATCCAATCTGATATATTGCACACCTCAAATCCCACCTGGACGAGAACATCGGGTCTGTATAGGGTAATCTTGCAACATGAGTTCAGTAATAGGTTGCATTTTCATCCAATATGATATATTTCACACCTTAAACCTCACCTGGACGAGAACATCGGGTCTGTATATGGTAATCTTGCAACATCAGTTCGGTAATTGGTTGTAGTTTCATCCAATATGATATATTTCACACCTCAAACCTCACCTGAACGTGAAAATCGGGTCTGTATATGGTAATCTTGCAACATGATTTCAGTAATAGGTTGCAGTTTCATCCAATCTAATATTTCACACCTCAAACCTCACCTGGACGAGAACATCAGGTTTGTATGTGCTAATCTTGCAACATGAGTTCAGTAATAGGTTGTAGTTTCATCCAATCTGATATATTTCACACCTCCAACCTCACCTGGACGAAAACATCGGGTCTGTATATGGTAATCTTGCAACATGAGTTCGGTAATAGGTTGCAGTTTCATCCAATCTGATATATTTCACACCTAAAACCTCACCTGGACGAGAACATCGGGTCTGTATATGGTAATCTTGCAACATCAGTTCGGTAATTGGTTGTAGTTTCATCCAATATGATATATTTCACACCTCAAACCTCACCTGAACGTGAAAATCGGGTCTGTATATGGTAATCTTGCAACATGATTTCAGTAATAGGTTGCAGTTTCATCCAATCTAATATTTCACACCTCAAACCTCACCTGGACGAGAACATCAGGTTTGTATGTGCTAATCTTGCAACATGAGTTCAGTAATAGGTTGTAGTTTCATCCAATCTGATATATTTCACACCTCCAACCTCACCTGGACGAGTACATCGGGTATGTATATGCTAATCTTGCAACATCAGTTGTGTAATAGGTTGCAGTTTCATCCAATCTGATATATTTCACACCTCCAACCTCACCTGGACGAGAAGATCAGGTCTATATATGGTAATCTTGCAACATTAATTCAGTAATAGGTTGCAGTTTCATTCAATCTGATATATTTCACACCTCAAATACCACCTGGACGAGAACATTGGGTCTGTATATAGTAATCTTGCAACATGAGTTCAATAATAGGTTGCAGTTTCATCCAATCTGATATATTTCACACCTCAAACCTCACCTGTACGAGAACATCGGGTCTGTATATGGTAATCTTGCAACCCGAGTTCAGTAATAGGTTGCAGTTTCATTCAATTATATATATTTCACACCTCACATTTCACCTAGAGGAGAACATCGGGTCTGTATATGGTAATCTTGCAACATGAATTCAGTAATAGGTTGCAGTTTCATCCAATCTGATATATTTCCTACCTCAAATCCCACCTGGACGAGAACATCGGGTCTTTATATGCTAATCTTGCAACATCAGTTCAGTAATATTATGCAGTTTCATCCAATCTTTTATATTGAACACCATAAATCCCACCTGGACGAGAACATCGGGTCTGTATATGGTAATCTTGGAACCTGAGTTCAGTAATAGGTTGCAGTTTCATCCAATCTGATATATTTCACTCCTCAAATCCTACCTGGACGAGAACATAGGGTCTGTATATGATAATCTTGCAACATGAGCTCAGTAATAGGTTGCATTTTTATCCAATATGATATATTTCACACCTTGAACCTCACATTGACGAGAACATCGGGTCTGTATATGGTAATCTTGCAACATCATTTCGGTAATTGGTTGTAGTTTCATCCAATCTGATATATTTCACACCTCCAACCTCACCTGAACGAGAACATAGGGTCTGTATATGGTAATCTTGCAACATGATTTCAGTAATAGGTTGCAGTTTCATCCAATCTGATATTTCACACTTCAAACCTCACCTGGACGAGAACATCGGGTCTGTATTTGGTAATCTTGCAACATGAGTTCAGTAATAGGTTGTAGTTTCATACAATCTGATATATTTCACACCTCAAATCCCACCTGGACGAGAATATCGGGTCTACATATGGTAATCTTGCAACATGAGTTCGATAATAGGTTGCAGTTTCATCCAATCTGATATATTTCACTCCTCAAACCTCACCTGTACAAGAACATCGGGTCTGTATATGGTAATCTTGCAGCATGAGTTTAGTAATAAGTTGCAGTTTCATTCAATATGATATATTTCACACCTTAAGTCCCACCTGGACGAGAACATCAGGTCTGTATATGGTAATTTTGCAACATGAGTTCAGTAATAGGTTGCAGTTTCATCCAATCTGATATATTTCACACCTCAAACATCACCCGGACGAGAACATCGGGTCTGTATATGGTAATCATGCAACATGAGTTCAGTAATAGGTTGAAGTTTCATCCAATCGGATATATTTCACACCTTAAACCTCACATGGACGAGAACATCAGGTCTGTATATGGTAATCTTGCAACCTGAGTTCAGTAATAGGTTGCATTTTCATCCAATCTGATATATTTCACACCTTAAGCCTCACCTGGACGAGAACATCGGGTCTGTATATGGTAATCTTGCAACATGAGTTTAGTAATACGTTTTAGTTTCATCCAATCTTATATATTTCCCACCTCAAACCTGACCTGAACGAGAACATCGGGCCTGTATATGGTAATCTTGCAACATGATTTCAGTAATAGGTTGCAGTTTCATCCAATCGGATATATTTCACACCTCAAACCTCACCTGGACGAGAACATCGGGTCTGTATGTGGTAATCTTGCAACATAAGCTCAGTAATAGGTTGCAGTTTCATCCAATCTGATATATTTCACACCTCCAACCTCACCTGGACGAGAAGATCAGGTCTATATATGGTAATCTTGCAACATTAATTCAATAATAGGTTGCAGTTTCATTCAATCTGATATATTTCACACCTCAAATCCCACTTGGACGAGAACATTGGGTATGTATATAGTAATCTTGCAACATGAGTTCAATAATAGATTGCAGTTTCATCCAATCTGATATATTTCACACCTCAAACCTCACCTGTACGAGAACATCGGGGCTGTATATGGTAATCTTGCAACATGAGTTCCGTAATAGGTTGCAGTTTCATCCAATCTGATATATTTCACACCTCAAACCTCACCTTGACGAGAAAATCGGGTCTGTATATGGTAATCTTGCAACCCGAGTTCAGTAATAGGTTGCAGTTTCATTCAATTATATATATTTCACACCTCACATTTCACCTAGACGAGAACATCGGGTCTGTATATGGTAATCTTGCAACATGAATTGAGTAATAGGTTGTAGTTTCATCCAATCTGATATATTTCCTACCTCAAATCCCACCTGGACGAGAACATCGGGTCTGTATATGCTAATATTGCAACATCAGTTCAGTAATATGTTGCAGTTTCATCCAATCTTTTATATTGCGCACCTTAAATCCCACCTGGACGAGAACATCGGGTCTGTATATGGTAATCTTGCAACCTGAGTCCAGTAATAGGTTACAGTTTCATCCAATCTGATATATTTCACTCCTCAAATCCTACCTAGACGAGAACATCAGGTCTGTATATGATAATCTTGCAACATGAGCTCTGTAATATGTTGCATTTTTATCCAATAAGATATATTTCACACCTTGAACCTCACATTGACGAGAACATAGGGTCTGTATATGGTAATCTTGCAACATCAGTTCGGTAATTGGTTGTAGTTTCATCCAATCTGATATATTTCACACCTCCAACCTCACCTGAACGAGAACATCGGGTCTGTATATGGTAATCTTGCAACATGATTTCAGTAATAGGTTGCAGTTTCATCCAATCTGATATTTCACACTTCAAACCTCACCTGGACGAGAACATCGGGTCTGTATTTGGTAATCTTGCAACATGAGTTCAGTAATAGGTTGTAGTTTCATCCAATCTGATATATTTCACACCTCAAATCCCACCTGGACGAGAATATCGGGTAAGCATATGGTAATCTTGCAACATGAGTTCGATAATAGGTTGCAGTTTCATCCAATCTGATACATTTCACACCTCAAACCTCACTTGAACAAGAACATCGAGTCTGAATATGGTAATCTTGCAGCATGAGTTTAGTAATAAGTTGCAGTTTCATTCAATATGATATATTTAACACCTTAAGTCCCACCTGAACGAGAACATCAGGTATGTATATGGTAATTTTGCAACATGAGTTCAGTAATAGGTTGCAGTTTCATCCAATCTGATATATTTCACACCTCAAACATCACCCGGACGAGAACATCGGGTATGTATATGGTAATCATGCAACATGAGTTCAGTAATAGGTTGAAGTTTCATCCAATCGGATATATTTCACACATTAAACCTCACATGGACGAGAACATCGGGTCTATATATGGTAATCTTGCAACCTGAGTTCAGTTATAGGTTGCATTTTCATCCAATCTGATATATATTTCACAACTTAAGCCTCACTTGGACGAGAACATCGGGTCTGTATATGGTAATCTTGCAACATGAGTTCAGTAATAGGTTGCAGTTTCATCCAATCTGATATATTTCACACCTCAAACCTCACCTTGACGAGAAAATCGGGTCTGTATATGGTAATCTTGCAACCTGAGTTCAGTAATAGGTTGCAGTTTCATTCAATTTTATATATTTCACACCTCACATTTCACCTAGAGGAGAACATCGGGTCTGTATATGGTCATCTTGCAACATGAATTCAGTAATAGGTTGCAGTTTCATCTAATATGATATATTTCCTACCTCAAATCCCACCTGGACGAGAACATCGGGTCTGTATATGCTAATCTTGCAACATCAGTTCAGTAATATGTTGCAGTTTCATCCAATCTTTTATATTGAACACCATAAATCCCACCTGGACGAGAACATCGGGTCTGTATATGGTAATCTTGCAACCTGAGTTCAGTAATAGGTTGCAGTTTCATCCAATCTGATATATTTCACTCCTCAAATCCTACCTGGACGAGAACATAGGGTCTGTATATGATAATCTTGCAACATGAGCTCAGTAATAGGTTGCATTTTTATCCAATATGATATATTTCACACCTTGAACCTCACATTGACGAGAACATCGGGTCTGTATATGGTAATCTTGCAACATCATTTCGGTAATTGGTTGTAGTTTCATCCAATCTGATATATTTCACACCTCCAACCTCACCTGAACGAGAACATCTGGTCTGTATATGGTAATCTTGCAACATGATTTCAGTAATAGGTTGCAGTTTCATCCAATATGATATTTCAAACTTCAAACCTCACCTGGACGAGAACATCGGGTCTGTATTTGGTAATCTTGCAACATGAGTTCAGTAATAGGTTGTAGTTTCATCCAATCTGATATATTTCACGCCTCAAATCCCACCTGGACGAGATCGGGTCTGCATATGGTAATCTTGCAACATGAGTTCGATAACAGGTTGCAGTTTCATCCAATTTGATATATTTTACACCTCAAACCTCACCTGAACAAGAACATCGGGTCTGTATATGGTAATCTTGCAGCATGAGTTTAGTAATAAGTTGCAGTTTCATTCAATATGATATATTTCACACCTTAAGTCCCACCTAGACGAGAACATCAGGTCTGTATATGGTAATTTTGCAACATGAGTTCAGTAATAGGTTGCAGTTTCATCCAATCTGATATATTTCACACCTCAAACATCACCCGGACGAGAACATCGGGTCTGTATATGGTAATCATGCAACATGAGTTCAGTAATAGGTTGAAGTTTCATCCAATCGGATATATTTCACACCTTAAACCTCACATGGACGAGAACATCAGGTCTGTATATGGTAATCTTGTAACCTGAGTTCAGTAATAGGTTGCATTTTCATCCAATATGATATATTTCACACCTTAAGCCTCACCTGGACGAGAACATCGGGTCTGTATATGGTAATCTTTCAACATGAGTTTAGTAATAGGTTTTAGTTTCATCCAATCTTATATATTTCCCACCTCAAACCTGACCTGAACGAGAACATCGGGCCTGTATATGGTAATCTTGCAACATGATTTCAGTAATAGGTTGCAGTTTCATCCAATCGGATATATTTCACACCTCAAACCTCACCTGGACGAGAACATCTGGTCTGTATATGGTAATCTTGCAACATGAGTTTAGTAATAGGTTTTTGTTTCATCCAATATGATATATTTTCCACCTCACACCTCACCTGGACGAGAAGATCGGGTCTGTATATGGTAATCTTGCAACATGAGTTCAGTAATAGGTTGCAGTTTCATCCAATCTGATAAATTTCACACCTCAAATCCCACCTGGACGAGAACATTGGGTCTGTATATGGTAATATTGCAACATGATTTCAGTAATTGGTTAGAGTTTCATCCAATATGATATATTTCACACCTCAAACCTCACCTGTACGAGAACATCGGGTCCGTATATGGTTATCTTGCAACATGAGTTCGGTAATAGGTTGCAGTTTCATCCAATCTGATATATTTCACACCTCAAACCTCACCTGGACGAGAACATCTGGTCTGTATATGGTAATCTTGCAACCTGAGTTCAGTAATAGGTTGCAGTTTCATCCAATCTGATATATTTCACACCTCACATCTCACCTAGACGAGAACATCGGGTCTGTATATGGTAATCTTGCAACATGAATTCAGTAATAGGTTGTAGTTTCATCCAATCTGATATATTTCCCACCTCAAATACCACCTGGACGAGAACATCGGGCATGTATATGTTAATCTTGCAACATCAGTTCAGTAATAGGTTGCAGTTTCATCAAATCTGATATATTTCACACCTCACATAGCACCTGGACGAGAACATCGGGTCTGTATATGCTAATCTTTCAACCTGAGTTCAGTAATAGGTTGCAGTTTCATCCAATCTGATATATTTCACACCTCAAATCCCACCTGGATGAGAATATCAGGTCTGTATAGGGTAATCTTGCAACATGAGTTCAGTAATAAGTTGCATTTTCATCCAATATGATATATTTCACACCTTAAACCTCACCTGGACGAGAACATCGGGTCTGTATATGGTCATCTTGCAACATCAGTTCTTTAATTGGTTGTAGTTTCATCCAATCTGATATATTTCACACCTCCAACCTCACCTGAACGAGAACATCGGGTTTGTATATGGTAATCTTGCAACATGATTTCAGTAATAGGTTGCAGTTTAATCCAATCTGATATTTCACACTTCAAACCTCACCTGGACGAGAACATCGGGTCTGTATTTGGTAATCTTGCAACATGAGTTCAGTAATAGGTTGTAGTTTCATCCAATCTGATATATTTAACACCTCAAACCTCACCTGAACAAGAACATCGGGTCTGTATATGGTAATATTGCAGCATGAGTTTAGTAAAAGGTTTTTGTTTCATCCAATATGATATATTTTCCACCTCACACCTCACCTGGACGAGAAGATCGGGTCTGTATATGGTAATCTTGCAACATGAGTTCTGTAATAGGTTGCAGTTTCATCCAATCTGATAAATTTCACACCTTAAATCCCACCTGGACGAGAACATTGGGTCTGTATATGGTAATCTTGCAACATGAGTTCAGTAATAGGTTAGAGTTTCATCCAATCTGATATATTTCACACCTCAAACCTCACCTGTACGAGAACATCGGGTCCTTATATGGTTATCTTGCAACATGAGTTCGGTAATAGGTTGCAGTTTCATCCAATCTGATATATTTCACACCTCAAACCTCACCTGGACGAGAACATCGGGTATGTATATGGTAATCTTGCAACCTGAGTTCAGTAATAGGTTGCAGTTTCATCCAATCTGATATATTTCACACCTCACATCTCACCTAGACGAGAACATCGGGTCTGTATATGGGAATCTTGCAACATGAATTCAGTAATAGGTTGTAGTTTCATCCAATCTGATATATTTCCCACCTCAAATCCCACCTGGACGAGAACATCGGGTTTGTATATGTTAATCTTGCAACATCAGTCCAATAATAGGTTGCAGTTTCATCCAATCTGATATATTTAACACCTCAAATAGCACCTGGACGAGAACATCGGGTCTGTATATTGTAATCTTTCAACCTGAGTTCAGTAATAGGTTGCAGTTTCATCCAATCTGATATATTTCACACCTCAAATCCCACCTGGACGAGAATATCAGGTATGTATAGGGTAATCTTGCAACATGAGTTCAGTAATAAGTTGCATTTTCATCCAATATGATATATTTCACACCT
Source organism: Papaver somniferum (assembly GCF_003573695.1). Lineage (NCBI taxonomy): Eukaryota > Viridiplantae > Streptophyta > Magnoliopsida > Ranunculales > Papaveraceae > Papaver > Papaver somniferum. The sequence continues at coordinate 145,918,621 of NC_039359.1, forward strand.
TAAACCTCACCTAGACGAGAACATCGGGTCTGTATATGGTAATCTTGCAACATCAGTTCGGTAATTGGTTGTAGTTTCATCCAATCTGATATATTTCACACCTCCAACCTCCCCTGAACGAGAACATCGGGTCTGTATATGGTAATCTTGCAACATGATTTCAGTAATAGGTTGCAGTTTCATCCAATCTGATATTTCACACTTCAAACTTCACCTGGTCGAGAACATCGGGTCTGTATTTGGTAATCTTGCAACATGAGTTCAGTAATAGGTTGTAGTTTCATCCAATCTGATATATTTCACACCTCAAATCCCACCTGGACGAGAATATCGGGTCTGCATATGGTAATCTTGCAACATGAGTTCGATAATAGGTTGCAGTTTCATCCAATCTGATATATTTCACACCTCAAACCTCACCTGAACAAGAACATCGGGTATGTATATGGTAATCTTGCAGCATGAGTTTAGTAATAAGTTGCAGTTTCATTCAATATGATATATTTCACACCTTAAGTCCCACCTGAACGAGAACAGTAGGTCTGTATATTGTAATTTTGCAACATGAGTTCAATAATAGGTTGCAGTTTCATCCAATCTGATATATTTCACACCTCAAACATCACCCGGACGAGAACATCGGGTCTGTATATGGTAATCATGCAACATGAGTTCAGTAATAGGTTGAAGTTTCATCCAATCGGATATATTTCACACCTTAAACCTCACATGGACGAGAACATCGGGTCTGTATATGGTAATCTTGCAACCTGAGTTCAGTAATAGGTTGCATTTTCATCCAATCTGATATATTTCACACCTTAAGCATCACCTGGACGAGAACATCGGGTCTGTTTATGGTAATCTTGCAACATGAGTTTTGTGATAGGTTTTAGTTTCATCCAATCTTATATATTTCCCACCTCAAACCTGACCTGAACGAAAACATCGGGTCTGTATATGGTAATCTTGCAACATCAGTTCTTTAATTGGTTGTAGTTTCATCCAATCTGATATATTTCACACATCCAACCTCACCTGAACGAGAACATCGGGTCTGTATATGGTAATCTTGCAACATGATTTCAGTAATAGGTTGCAGTTTCATCCAATCTGATATTTCACACTTCAAACCTCACCTGGACGAGAACATCGGGTCTGTATTTGGTAATCTTGCAACATGAGTTCAGTAATAGGTTGTAGTTTCATCCAATCTGATATATTTCACACCTCAAACCTCACCTGAACAAGAACATCGGGTTTGTATATGGTAATATTGCAGCATGAGTTTAGTAAAAGGTTTTTGTTTCATCCAATATGATATATTTTCCACCTCACACCTCACCTGGACGAGAAGATCGGGTCTGTATATGGTAATCTTGCAACATGAGTTCTGTAATAGGTTGCAGTTTCATCCAATCTGATAAATTTCGCACCTTAAATCCCACCTGGACGAGAACATTGGGTCTGTATATGGTAATCTTGCAACATGAGTTCAGTAATAGGTTAGAGTTTCATCCAATCTGATATATTTCACACCTCAAACCTCACCTGTACGAGAACATCGGGTCCGTATATGGTTATCTTGCAACATGAGTTCGGTAATAGGTTGCAGTTTCATCCAATCTGATATATTTCACACCTCAAACCTCACCTGGACGAGAACATCGGGTCTGTATATGGTAATCTTGAAACCTGAGTTCAGTAATAGGTTGCAGTTTCATCCAATCTGATATATTTCACACATCACATCTCACCTAGACGAGAACATCGGGTCTGTATATGGTAATCTTGCAACATGAATTCAGTAATAGGTTGTAGTTTCATCCAATCTGATATATTTCCCACCTCAAATCCCACCTGGACGAGAACATCGGGTTTGTATATGTTAATCTTGCAACATCAGTCCAATAATAGGTTGCAGTTTCATCCAATCTGATATATTTAACACCTCAAATAGCACCTGGACGAGAACATCGGGTCTGTATATTGTAATCTTTCAACCTGAGTTCAGTAATAGGTTGCAGTTTCATCCAATCTGATATATTTCACACCTCAAATCCCACCTGGACGAGAACATTGGGTCTGTATATGGTAATCTTGCAACATGAGTTCAGTAATAAGTTGCATTTTCATCCAATATGATATATTTCACACCTTAAACCTCACCTAGACGAGAACATCGGGTCTGTATATGGTAAACTTGCAACATCAGTTCGGTAATTGGTTGTAGTTTCATCCAATCTGATATATTTCACACCTCCAACCTCCCCTGAACGAGAACATCGGGTCTGTATATGGTAATCTTGCAACATGATTTCAGTAATAGGTTGCAATTTCATCCAATCTGATATTTCACACTTCAAACCTCACCTGGTCGAGAACATCGGGTCTGTATTTGGTAATCTTGCAACATGAGTTCAGTAATAGGTTTTAGTTTCATCCAATCTGATATATTTCACACCTCAAATCCCACCTGGACGAGAATATCGGGTCTGCATATGGTAATCTTGCAACATGAGTTCGATAATAGGTTGCAGTTTCATCCAATCTGATATATTTCACACCTCAAACCTCACCTGAACAAGAACATCGGGTCTGTATATGGTAATCTTGCAGCATGAGTTTAGTAATAAGTTGCAGTTTCATTCAATATGATATATTTCACACCTTAAGTCCCACCTGAACGAGAACAGTAGGTCTGTATATTGTAATTTTGCAACATGAGTTCAATAATAGGTTGCAGTTTCATCCAATCTGATATATTTCACACCTCAAACATCACCCGGACGAGAACATCGGGTCTGTATATGGTAATCATGCAACATGAGTTCAGTAATAGGTTGAAGTTTCATCCAATCGGATATATTTCACACCTTAAACCTCACATGGACGAGAACATCGGGTCTGTATATGGTAATCTTGCAACCTGAGTTCAGTAATAGGTTGCATTTTCATCCAATCTGATATATTTCACACCTTAAGCATCACCTGGACGAGAACATCGGGTCTGTTTATGGTAATCTTGCAACATGAGTTTTGTGATAGGTTTTAGTTTCATCCAATCTTATATATTTCCCACCTCAAACCTGACCTGAACGAAAACATTGGGTCTGTATATGGTAATCTTGCAACATCAGTTCTTTAATTGGTTGTAGTTTCATCCAATCTGATATATTTCACACCTCCAACCTCACCTGAACGAGAACATCGGGTCTGTATATGGTAATCTTGCAACATGATTTCAGTAATAGGTTGCAGTTTCATCCAATCTGATATTTCACACTTCAAACCTCACCTGGACGAGAACATCGGGTCTGTATTTGGTAATCTTGCAACATGAGTTCAGTAATAGGTTGTAGTTTCATCCAATCTGATATATTTCACACCTCAAACCTCACCTGAACAAGAACATCGGGTCTGTATATGGTAATATTGCAGCATGAGTTTAGTAAAAGGTTTTTATTTCATCCAATATGATATATTTTCCACCTCACACCTCACCTGGACGAGAAGATCGGGTCTGTATATGGTAATCTTGCAACATGAGTTCTGTAATAGGTTGCAGTTTCATCCAATCTGATAAATTTCGCACCTTAAATCCCACCTGGACGAGAACATTGGGTCTGTATATGGTAATCTTGCAACATGAGTTCAGTAATAGGTTAGAGTTGCATCCAATCTGATATATTTCACACCTCAAACCTCACCTGTACGAGAACATCGGGTCCGTATATGGTTATCTTGCAACATGAGTTCGGTAATAGGTTGCAGTTTCATCCAATCTGATATATTTCACACCTCAAACCTCACCTGGACGAGAACATCGGGTCTGTATATGGTAATCTTGAAACCTGAGTTCAGTAATAGGTTGCAGTTTCATCCAATCTGATATATTTCACACATCACATCTCACCTAGACGAGAACATCGGGTCTGTATATGGTAATCTTGCAACATGAATTCAGTAATAGGTTGTAGTTTCATCCAATCTGATATATTTCCCACCTCAAATCCCACCTGGACGAGAACATCGGGTTTGTATATGTTAATCTTGCAACATCAGTCCAATAATAGGTTGCAGTTTCATCCAATCTGATATATTTAACACCTCAAATAGCACCTGGACGAGAACATCGGGTCTGTATATTGTAATCTTTCAACCTGAGTTCAGTAATAGGTTGCAGTTTCATCCAATCTGATATATTTCACACCTCAAATCCCACCTGGACGAGAACATTGGGTCTGTATATGGTAATCTTGCAACATGAGTTCAGTAATAAGTTGCATTTTCATCCAATATGATATATTTCACACCTTAAACCTCACCTAGACGAGAACATCGGGTCTGTATATGTTAATCTTGCAACATCAGTTCGGTAATTGGTTGTAGTTTCATCCAATCTGATATATTTCACACCTCCAACCTCCCCTGAACGAGAACATCGGGTCTGTATATGGTAATCTTGCAACATGATTTCAGTAATAGGTTGCAATTTCATCCTATCTGATATTTCACACTTCAAACCTCACCTGGTCGAGAACATCGGGTCTGTATTTGGTAATCTTGCAACATGAGTTCAGTAATAGGTTGTAGTTTCATCCAATCTGATATATTTCACACCTCAAATCCCACCTGGACGAGAATATCGGGTCTGCATATGGTAATCTTGCAACATGAGTTCGATAATAGGTTGCAGTTTCATCCAATCTGATATATTTCACACCTCAAACCTCACCTGAACAAGAACATCGGGTCTGTATATGGTAATCTTGCAGCATGAGTTTAGTAATAAGTTGCAGTTTCATTCAATATGATATATTTCACACCTTAAGTCCCACCTGAACGAGAACAGTAGTTCTGTATATTGTAATTTTGCAACATGAGTTCAATAATAGGTTGCAGTTTCATCCAATCTGATATATTTCACACCTCAAACATCACCCGGACGAGAACATCGGGTCTGTATATGGTAATCATGCAACATGAGTTCAGTAATAGGTTGAAGTTTCATCCAATCGGATATATTTCACACCTTAAACCTCACATGGACGAGAACATCGGGTCTGTATATGGTAATCTTGCAACCTGAGTTCAGTAATAGGTTGCATTTTCATCCAATCTGATATATTTCACACCTTAAGCATCACCTGGACGAGAACATCGGGTCTGTTTATGGTAATCTTGCAACATGAGTTTTGTGATAGGTTTTAGTTTCATCCAATCTTATATATTTCCCACCTCAAACCTGACCTGAACGAAAACATTGGGTCTGTATATGGTAATCTTGCAACATCAGTTCTTTAATTGGTTGTAGTTTCATCCAATCTGATATATTTCACACCTCCAACCTCACCTGAACGAGAACATCGGGTCTGTATATGGTAATCTTGCAACATGATTTCAGTAATAGGTTGCAGTTTCATCCAATCTGATATTTCACACTTCAAACCTCACCTGGACGAGAACATCGGGTCTGTATTTGGTAATCTTGCAACATGAGTTCAGTAATAGGTTGTAGTTTCATCCAATCTGATATATTTCACACCTCAAACCTCACCTGAACAAGAACATCGGGTCTGTATATGGTAATATTGCAGCATGAGTTTAGTAAAAGGTTTTTATTTCATCCAATATGATATATTTTCCACCTCACACCTCACCTGGACGAGAAGATCGGGTCTGTATATGGTAATCTTGCAACATGAGTTCTGTAATAGGTTGCAGTTTCATCCAATCTGATAAATTTCGCACCTTAAATCCCACCTGGACGAGAACATTGGGTCTGTATATGGTAATCTTGCAACATGAGTTCAGTAATAGGTTAGAGTTGCATCCAATCTGATATATTTCACACCTCAAACCTCACCTGTACGAGAACATCGGGTCCGTATATGGTTATCTTGCAACATGAGTTCGGTAATAGGTTGCAGTTTCATCCAATCTGATATATTTCACACCTCAAACCTCACCTGCACGAGAACATCCGGTCTGTATATGGTAATCTTGCAACCTGAGTTCAGTAATAGGTTGCAGTTTCATCCAATCTGATATATTTCACACCTCATATCTCACCTAGACGAGAACATCTGGTCTGTATATGGTAATCTTGCAACATGAATTCAGTATTAGGTTGTAGTTTCATCCAATCTGATATATTTCCCACCTCAAATCCCACCTGGACGAGAACATCGGGTTTGTATATGTTAATCTTGCAACATCAGTCCAATAATAGGTTGCAGTTTCATCCAATCTGATATATTTAACACCTCAAATAGCACCTGGACGAGAACATCGGGTCTGTATATTGTAATCTTTCAACCTGAGTTCAGTAATAGGTTGCAGTTTCATCCAATCTGATATATTTCACACCTCAAATCCCACCTGGACGAGAACATTGGGTCTGTATATGGTAATCTTGCAACATGAGTTCAGTAATAAGTTGCATTTTCATCCAATATGATATATTTCACACCTTAAACCTCACCTAGACGAGAACATCGGGTCTGTATATGTTAATCTTGCAACATCAGTTCGGTAATTGGTTGTAGTTTCATCCAATCTGATATATTTCACACCTCCAACCTCCCCTGAACGAGAACATCGGGTCTGTATATGGTAATCTTGCAACATGATTTCAGTAATAGGTTGCAATTTCATCCTATCTGATATTTCACACTTCAAACCTCACCTGGTCGAGAACATCGGGTCTGTATTTGGTAATCTTGCAACATGAGTTCAGTAATAGGTTGTAGTTTCATCCAATCTGATATATTTCACACCTCAAATCCCACCTGGACGAGAATATCGGGTCTGCATATGGTAATCTTGCAACATGAGTTCGATAATAGGTTGCAGTTTCATCCAATCTGATATATTTCACACCTCAAACCTCACCTGAACAAGAACATCGGGTCTGTATATGGTAATCTTGCAGCATGAGTTTAGTAATAAGTTGCAGTTTCATTCAATATGATATATTTCACACCTTAAGTCCCACCTGAACGAGAACAGTAGTTCTGTATATTGTAATTTTGCAACATGAGTTCAATAATAGGTTGCAGTTTCATCCAATCTGATATATTTCACACCTCAAACATCACCCGGACGAGAACATCGGGTCTGTATATGGTAATCATGCAACATGAGTTCAGTAATAGGTTGAAGTTTCATCCAATCGGATATATTTCACACCTTAAACCTCACATGGACGAGAACATCGGGTCTGTATATGGTAATCTTGCAACCTGAGTTCAGTAATAGGTTGCATTTTCATCCAATCTGATATATTTCACACCTTAAGCATCACCTGGACGAGAACATCGGGTCTGTTTATGGTAATCTTGCAACATGAGTTTTGTGATAGGTTTTAGTTTCATCCAATCTTATATATTTCCCACCTCAAACCTGACCTGAACGAAAACATCGGGTCTGTATATGGTAATCTTGCAACATCAGTTCTTTAATTGGTTGTAGTTTCATCCAATCTGATATATTTCACAC
>NC_039359.1:145926515-145935046 GCF_003573695.1 Papaver somniferum
ACCTCAAACCTCACCTGAACGAGAACATCGGGTCTGTATATGGTAATCTTGCAACATGATTTCAGTAATAGGTTCCAGTTTCATCCAATCTGATATTTCACACCTCAAACCTCCCCTGGACGAGAACATCGGGTCTGTATGTGCTAATCTTGCAACATGAGTTCTGTAATAGGTTGTAGTTTCATCCAATCTGATATATTTCACACGTCCAGCCTCACCTGGACGAGAACATCGGGTCTGTATATGGTAATATTGCAACATGAGTTCGGTGATAGGTTGCAGTTTCATCCAATCTGATATATTTCACACGTCAAACCTCACCTGGACGAGAACATCGGGTCTGTATATGGTAATCTTGCACCCTGAGTTAAGTAATAGATTGTAGTTTCATCCAATCTGATATATTTCACAGCTCACACTTCACCTGGACGAGAACATCGGGTCTGTATATGGTAATCTTGCAACATGAATTCAGTAATAGGTTGAAGTTCCATCCAATCTGATATATTTCTCACCTCAAATCCCACCTGGACGAGTACATCGGGTATGTATATGCTAATCTTGCAACATCAGTTGTGTGATAGGTTGCAGTTTCATCCAATCTGATATATTTTCCACTCAACACCTCACCTGGACGAGAAGATCGGGTCTATATATGGTAATCTTGCAAAATTAATTCATTAATAGGTTGTAGTTTCATCCAATCTGATATATTTCACACGTCCAGCCTCACCTGGACGAGAACATCGGGTCTGTATATGGTAATATTGCAACATGAGTTCGGTGATAGGTTGCATTTTCATCCAATATGATATATTTCACACCTTAAACCTCACCTAGACGAGAACATCGGGTCTGTATATGGTAATCTTGCAACATCAGTTCGGTAATTGGTTGTAGTTTCATCCAATCTGATATATTTCACACCTCCAACCTCCCCTGAACGAGAACATCGGGTCTGTATATGGTAATCTTACAACATGATTTCAGTAATAGGTTGCAGTTTCATCCAATCTGATATTTCACACTTCAAACCTCACCTGGACGAGAACATGGGGTCTGTATTTGGTAATCTTGCAACATGAGTTCAGGAATAGGTTGTAGTTTCATCCAATCTGATATATTTCAAACCTCAAATCCCACCTGGACGAGAATATCGGGTCTGCATATGGTAATCTTGCTACATGAGTTCGATAATAGTTGCAGTTTCATCCAATATGATATATTTCACACCTCAAACCTCACCTGAACAAGAACATCGGGTCTGTATATGGTAATCTTGCAGCATGAGTTTAGTAATAAGTTGCAGTTTCATTCAATATGATATATTTCACACCTTAAGTCCCACCTGAACGAGAACAGTAGTTCTGTATATGGTAATTTTGCAACATGAGTTCAATAATAGGTTGCAGTTTCATCCAATCTGATATATTTCACACCTCAAACATCACCCGGACGAGAACATCGGGTCTGTATATGGTAATAATGCAACATGAGTTCAGTAATAGGTTGAAGTTTCATCCAATCAGATATATTTCACACCTTAAACCTCACATGGACGAGAACATCGGGTCTGTATATGGTAATCTTGCAACCTGAGTTCAGTAATAGGTTGCATTTTCATCCAATCTGATATATTTCACACCTTAAGCCTCACCTGGACGAGAACATCGGGTCTGTATATGGTAATCTTGCAACATGAGTTTTGTGATAGGTTTTAGTTTCATCCAATCTTATATATTTCCCACCTCAAACCTGACCTGAACGAAAACATCAGGTCTGTATATGGTAATCTTGCAACCTGAGTTCAGTAATAGGTTGCAGTTTCATCCAATCGGATATATTTCACACCTCAAACCTCACCTGGACGAGAAAATCGGGTCTGTATGTGGTAATCTTACAACATAAGTTCAGTAATAGATTGCAGTTTCATCCAAAATGATATATTTCACACCTCAAACCTCACCTGGACGAGAACATCTGGTCTGTATATGGTAATCTTGCAACATGAGTTTAGTAATAGGTTTTTGTTTCATCCAATATGATATATTTTCCACATCACACCTCACCTGGACGAGAAGATCGGGTCTGTATATGGTAATCTTGCAACATGAGTTCAGTAATAGGTTACAGTTTCATCCAATCTGATAAATTTCACACCTCAAATCCCACATGGACGAGAACATTGGGTCTGTATATGGTAATCTTGCAACATGAGTTCAGTAATAGGTTAGAGTTTCATCCAATCTGATATATTTCACACCTCAAACCTCACCTGTACGAGAACATCGGGTCCGTATATGGTTATCTTGCAACATGACTTCGGTAATAGGTTGCAGTTTCATCCAATCTGATATATTTCACCCCTCAAACCTCACCTGGACGAGAACATCGGGTCTGTATATGATAATCTTGCAACCTGAGTTCAGTAATAGGTTACAGTTTCATCCAATCTGAAATATTTCACACCTCACATCTCACATATACGAGAACATCGGGTCTGTATATGGTAATCTTGCAACATGAATTCAGTAATAGGTTGTAGTTTCATCCAATCTTATATATTTCCCACCTCAAATCCCACCTGAACGAGAACATCGGGTCTGTATATGTTAATCTTGCAACATCAGTTCAGTAATTGGTTGTAGTTTCATCCAATATGACATATTTCACACCTCAAATAGCACCTGGACGAGAACATCGGGTCTGTATATGGTAATATTTCAACCTGAGTTCAGTAATAGGTTGCAGTTTCATCCAATCTGATATATTTCACACCCCAAATCCCACCTGGACGAGAATATCGGGTCTGTATAGGGTAATCTTGCAACATGACTTCAGTAATAGGTTGCATTTTCATCCAATATGATATATTTCACACCTTAAACCTCACCTGGACGAGAACATCGGGTCTGTATATGGTAATCTTGCAACATCAGTTTGGTAATTTGTTGTAGTTTCATCCAATCTGATATATTTCACACCTCAAACCTCACCTGAACGAGAACATCGGGTCTGTATATGGTAATCTTGCAACATGATTTCAGTAATAGGTTCCAGTTTCATCCAATCTGATATTTCACACCTCAAACCTCCCCTGGACGAGAACATCGGGTCTGTATGTGCTAATCTTGCAACATGAGTTCTGTAATAGGTTGTAGTTTCATCCAATCTGATATATTTCACACGTCCAGCCTCACCTGGACAAGAACATCGGGTCTGTATATGGTAATATTGCAACATGAGTTCGGTGATAGGTTGCAGTTTCATCCAATCTGATATATTTCACACGTCAAACCTCACCTGGACGAGAACATCGGGTCTGTATATGGTAATCTTGCACCCTGAGTTAAGTAATAGATTGTAGTTTCATCCAATCTGATATATTTCACAGCTCACACTTCACCTGGACGAGAACATCGGGTCTGTATATGGTAATCTTGCAACATGAATTCAGTAATAGGTTGAAGTTCCATCCAATCTGATATATTTCTCACCTCAAATCCCACCTGGACGAGTACATCGGGTATGTATATGCTAATCTTGCAACATCAGTTGTGTGATAGGTTGCAGTTTCATCCAATCTGATATATTTTCCACTTAACACCTCACCTGGACGAGAAGATCGGGTCTATATATGGTAATCTTGCAAAATTAATTCATTAATAGGTTGCAGTTTCATTCAATCTGATATATTTCACACCTCAAATCCCACCTGGACGAGAACATTGGGTCTGTATATGGTAATCTTGCAACATGAGTTCAGTAATAGGTTGCAGTTTCATCCAATCTGATATATTTCACACCTCAAAACTCACCTGTACGAGAACATCGGGTATGTATATGGTAATCTTGCAACATGAGTTCCGTAATAGGTTGCAGTTTCATCCAATCTGATATATTTCACACCTCAAACCTCACCTTGACGAGAAAATCGGGTCTGTATATGGTAATCTTGCAACCTGAGTTCAGTAATAGGTTGCAGTTTCATTCAATTCTATATATTACACACCTCAAATTTTATCTAGACGAGAACATCGGGTCTGTATATGGTAATCTTGCAACATGAATTCAGTAATAGGTTGCAGTTTCATCCAATCTGATATATTTCCCACCTCAAATCCCACCTGGACGAGAACATCGGGTCTGTATATGCTAATCTTGCAACATCAGTTCAGTAATATGTTGCAGTTTCATCCAATCTTTTATATTGCACACCTTAAATCCCACCTGGACGAGAACATCGGGTATGTATATGGTAATCTTGCAACCTGAGTTCAGTAATAGGTTGCAGTTTCATCCAATCTGATATATTTCACTCCTCAAATCCTACCTGGACAAGAACATCGGGTCTGTATATGATAATCTTGCAACATGATCTCAGTAATAGGTTGCATTTTTATCCAATATGATATATTTCACACCTTGAACCTCACATTGACGAGAACATCGGGTCTGTATATGGTAATCTTGCAACATCAGTTCAATCATTGGTTGTAGTTTCATCCAATCTGATATATTTCACACGTCCAACCTCACCTGAACGAGAACATCGGGTCTGTATATGGTAATCTTGCAACATGATTTCAGTAATAGGTTGCAGTTTCATCCAATCTGATATTTCACACATCAAACCTCACCTGGACGAGAACATCGGGTCTGTATTTGGTAATATTGCACCATGAGTTCAGTAATAGGTTGTAGTTTCATCCAATCTGATATATTTCACACCTCAAATCCCACCTGGACGAGAATATCGGGTCTGTATATGGTAATCTTGCAACCTGAGTTCAGTAATAGGTTGCATTTTCATCCAATCTGATATATTTCACACCTTAAGTCCCACCTGGACAAGAACATCAGGTCTGTATATGGTAATTTTGCAACATGAATTCAATAATAGGTTGCAGTTTCATCCAATCTGATATATTTCACACCTCAAACATCACCCGGACGAGAACATCGGGTCTGTATATGGTAATCATGCAACATGAGTTCAGTAATAGGTTGAAGTTTCATCCAATCGGATATATTTCACACCTTAAATCTCACCTGGACGAGAACATCGGGTCTGTATATGGTAATCTTGCAACCTGAGTTCAGTAATAGGTTGCATTTTCATCCAATCTGATATATTTCACACCTTAAGCCTCACCTGGACGAGAACATCGGGTCTGTATATGGTAATCTTGCAACATGAGTATAGTAATAGGTTTTAGTTTCATCCAATCTGATATATTTCACACGTCCAGCCTCACCTGGACGAGAACATCGGGTCTGTATATGGTAATATTGCAACATGAGTTCGGTGATAGGTTGCAGTTTCATCCAATCTGATATATTTCACACGTCAAACCTCACCTGGACGAGAACATCGGGTCTGTATATGGTAATCTTGCACCCTGAGTTAAGTAATAGATTGTAGTTTCATCCAATCTGATATATTTCACAGCTCACACTTCACCTGGACGAGAACATCGGGTCTGTATATGGTAATCTTGCAACATGAATTCAGTAATAGGTTGAAGTTCCATCCAATCTGATATATTTCTCACCTCAAATCCCACCTGGACGAGTACATCGGGTATGTATATGCTAATCTTGCAACATCAGTTGTGTGATAGGTTGCAGTTTCATCCAATCTGATATATTTTCCACTCAACACCTCACCTGGACGAGAAGATCGGGTCTATATATGGTAATCTTGCAAAATTAATTCATTAATAGGTTGCAGTTTCATTCAATCTGATATATTTCACACCTCAAATCCCACCTGGACGAGAACATTGGGTCTGTATATGGTAATCTTGCAACATGAGTTCAGTAATAGGTTGCAGTTTCATCCAATCTGATATATTTCACACCTCAAAACTCACCTGTACGAGAACATCGGGTATGTATATGGTAATCTTGCAACATGAGTTCCGTAATAGGTTGCAGTTTCATCCAATCTGATATATTTCACACCTCAAACCTCACCTTGACGAGAAAATCGGGTCTGTATATGGTAATCTTGCAACCTGAGTTCAGTAATAGGTTGCAGTTTCATTCAATTCTATATATTACACACCTCAAATTTTATCTAGACGAGAACATCGGGTCTGTATATGGTAATCTTGCAACATGAATTCAGTAATAGGTTGCAGTTTCATCCAATCTGATATATTTCCCACCTCAAATCCCACCTGGACGAGAACATCGGGTCTGTATATGCTAATCTTGCAACATCAGTTCAGTAATATGTTGCAGTTTCATCCAATCTTTTATATTGCACACCTTAAATCCCACCTGGACGAGAACATCGGGTATGTATATGGTAATCTTGCAACCTGAGTTCAGTAATAGGTTGCAGTTTCATCCAATCTGATATATTTCACTCCTCAAATCCTACCTGGACAAGAACATCGGGTCTGTATATGATAATCTTGCAACATGATCTCAGTAATAGGTTGCATTTTTATCCAATATGATATATTTCACACCTTGAACCTCACATTGACGAGAACATCGGGTCTGTATATGGTAATCTTGCAACATCAGTTCAATCATTGGTTGTAGTTTCATCCAATCTGATATATTTCACACGTCCAACCTCACCTGAACGAGAACATCGGGTCTGTATATGGTAATCTTGCAACATGATTTCAGTAATAGGTTGCAGTTTCATCCAATCTGATATTTCACACATCAAACCTCACCTGGACGAGAACATCGGGTCTGTATTTGGTAATATTGCACCATGAGTTCAGTAATAGGTTGTAGTTTCATCCAATCTGATATATTTCACACCTCAAATCCCACCTGGACGAGAATATCGGGTCTGTATATGGTAATCTTGCAACCTGAGTTCAGTAATAGGTTGCATTTTCATCCAATCTGATATATTTCACACCTTAAGTCCCACCTGGACAAGAACATCAGGTCTGTATATGGTAATTTTGCAACATGAATTCAGTAATAGGTTGCAGTTTCATCCAATCTGATATATTTCACACCTCAAACATCACCCGGACGAGAACATCGGGTCTGTATATGGTAATCATGCAACATGAGTTCAGTAATAGGTTGAAGTTTCATCCAATCGGATATATTTCACACCTTAAATCTCACCTGGACGAGAACATCGGGTCTGTATATGGTAATCTTGCAACCTGAGTTCAGTAATAGGTTGCATTTTCATCCAATCTGATATATTTCACACCTTAAGCCTCACCTGGACGAGAACATCGGGTCTGTATATGGTAATCTTGCAACATGAGTATAGTAATAGGTTTTAGTTTCATCCAATCTTATATATTTCCCACCTCAAACCTGACCTGAACGAGAACATCGGGTCTGTATATGGTAATCTTGCAACATGATTTCAGTAATAGGTTGCAGTTTCATCCAATCGGATATATTTCACACCTCAAACCTCACCTGGACGAGAACATCGGGTCTGTATGTGGTAATCTTGCAACATAAGTTCAGTAATAGGTTGCAGTTTCATCCAATATGATATATTTCACACCTCAAACCTCACCTGGACGAGAACATCTGGTCTGTATATGGTAATCTTGCAACATGAGTTTAGTAATAGGTTTTTGTTTCATCCAATATGATATATTTTCCACATCACACCTCACCTGGACGAGAAGATCGGGTCTGTATATGGTTATATTGCAAAATGAGTTCAGTTATAGGTTGCATTTTCATCCAATATGATATATTTCTCAACTCAAATCCCACTTGGACGAGAACATTGGGTCTGTATATGTTAATCTTGCAACATGAGTTCAGTAATAGGTTAGAGTTTCATCAAATATGATATATTTCACACCTAAAACCTTACCTGTACGAGAACATCGGGTCCGTATATGGTTATCTTGCAACATGAGTTCGGTAATAGGTTGTAGTTTCATCCAATCTGATATATTTGACACCTCAAACCTCACCAGGACGAGAACATCGGGTCTGCATATGGTAATATTGCAACCTGAGTTCAGTAATAGGTTGCAGTTTCATCCAATCTGATATATTTCACACCTCACATCTCACCTAGACGAGAACATCGGGTCTGTATATGGTAATCTTGCAACATTAATTCAGTAATAGGTTGTAGTTTCATCCAATCTTATATATTTCCCACCTCAAATCCCACCTGAACGAGAACATCGGGTCTGTATATGTTAATCTTGCAACATCAGTTCAGTAATTGGTTGTAGTTTCATCCAATATGACATATTTCACACCTCAAATAGCACCTGGACGAGAACATCGGGTCTGTATATGGTAATATTTCAACCTGAGTTCAGTAATAGGTTGCAGTTTCATCCAATCTGATATATTTCACACCCCAAATCCCACCTGGACGAAAATATCGGGTCTGTATAGGGTAATCTTGCAACATGAATTCAGTAATAGGTTGCATTTTCATCCAATATGATATATTTCACACCTTAAACCTCACCTGGACGAGAACATCGGGTCTGTATATGGTAATCTTGCAACATCAGTTTGGTAATTTGTTGTAGTTTCATCCAATCTGATAT
>NC_039359.1:145935056-145935309 GCF_003573695.1 Papaver somniferum
GTTAAGTAATAGATTGTAGTTTCATCCAATCTGATATATTTCACAGCTCACACTTCACCTGGACGAGAACATCGGGTCTGTATATGGTAATCTTGCAACATGAATTCAGTAATAGGTTGAAGTTCCATCCAATCTGATATATTTCTCACCTCAAATCCCACCTGGACGAGTACATCGGGTATGTATATGCTAATCTTGCAACATCAGTTGTGTGATAGGTTGCAGTTTCATCCAATCTGATATATTTTCCACT
>NC_039359.1:145935319-145960035 GCF_003573695.1 Papaver somniferum
AGGGTAATCTTGCAACATGAATTCAGTAATAGGTTGCATTTTCATCCAATATGATATATTTCACACCTTAAACCTCACCTGGACGAGAACATCGGGTCTGTATATGGTAATCTTGCAACATCAGTTTGGTAATTTGTTGTAGTTTCATCCAATCTGATATGTTTCATACCTCAAACCTCACCTGAACGAGAACATCGGGTCTGTATATGGTAATCTTGCAACATGATTTCAGTAATAGGTTCCAGTTTCATCCAATCTGATATTTCACACCTCAAACCTCCCCTGGACGAGAACATCGGGTCTGTATGTGCTAATCTTGCAACATGAGTTCTGTAATAGGTTGTAGTTTCATCCAATCTGATATATTTCACACGTCCAGCCTCACCTGGACGAGAACATCGGGTCTGTATATGGTAATATTGCAACATGAGTTCGGTGATAGGTTGCAGTTTCATCCAATCTGATATATTTCACACGTCAAACCTCACCTGGACGAGAACATCGGGTCTGTATATGGTAATCTTGCACCCTAGGTTAAGTAATAGATTGTAGTTTCATCCAATCTGATATATTTCACAGCTCACACTTCACCTGGACGAGAACATCGGGTCTGTATATGGTAATCTTGCAACATGAATTCAGTAATAGGTTGAAGTTCCATCCAATCTGATATATTTCTCACCTCAAATCCCACCTGGACGAGTACATCGGGTATGTATATGCTAATCTTGCAACATCAGTTGTGTGATAGGTTGCAGTTTCATCCAATCTGATATATTTTCCACTTAACACCTCACCTGGACGAGAAGATCGGGTCTATATATGGTAATCTTGCAAATTAATTCATTAATAGGTTGCAGTTTCATTCAATCTGATATATTTCACACCTCAAATCCCACCTGCACGAGAACATTGGGTCTGTATATGGTAATCTTGCAACATGAGTTCAGTAATAGGTTGCAGTTTCATCCAATCTGATATATTTCACACCTCAAAACTCACCTGTACGAGAACATCGGGTATGTATATGGTAATCTTGCAACATGAGTTCCGTAATAGGTTGCAGTTTCATCCAATCTGATATATTTCACACCTCAAACCTCACCTTGACGAGAAAATCGGGTCTGTATATGGTAATCTTGCAACCTGAGTTCAGTATTAGGTTGCAGTTTCATTCAATTCTATATATTACACACCTCAAATTTTATCTAGACGAGAACATCGGGTCTGTATATGGTAATCTTGCAACATGAATTCAGTAATAGGTTGCAGTTTCATCCAATCTGATATATTTCCCACCTCAAATCCCACCTGGACGAGAACATCGGGTCTGTATATGCTAATCTTGCAACATCAGTTCAGTAATATGTTGCAGTTTCATCCAATCTTTTATATTGCACACCTTAAATCCCACTTGGACGAGAACATCGGGTCTGTATATGGTAATCTTGCAACCTGAGTTCAGTAATAGGTTGCAGTTTCATCCAATCTGATATATTTCACTCCTCAAATCCTACCTGGACGAGAACATCGGGTCTGTATATGATAATCTTGCAACATGATCTCAGTAATAGGTTGCATTTTTATCCAATATGATATATTTCACACCTTGAACCTCACATTGACGAGAACATCGGGTCTGTATATGGTAATCTTGCAACATCAGTTCAATCATTGGTTGTAGTTTCATCCAATCTGATATATTTCACACGTCCAACCTCACCTGAACGAGAACATCGGGTCTGTATATGGTAATCTTGCAACATGATTTCAGTAATAGGTTGCAGTTTCATCCAATCTGATATTTCACACATCAAACCTCACCTGGACGAGAACATCGGGTATGTATTTGGTAATATTGCACCATGAGTTCAGTAATAGGTTGTAGTTTCATCCAATCTGATATATTTCACACCTCAAATCCCACCTGGACGAGAATATCGGGTCTGTATATGGTAATCTTGCAACCTGAGTTCAGTAATAGGTTGCATTTTCATCCAATCTGATATATTTCAAACCTTAAGTCCCACCTGGACAAGAACATCAGGTCTGTATATGGTAATTTTGCAACATGAATTCAGTAATAGGTTGCAGTTTCATCCAATCTGATATATTTCACACCTCAAACATCACCCGGACGAGAACATCGGGTCTGTATATGGTAATCTTGCAACATGAGTTTAGTAATAGGTTTTAGTTTCATCCAATCTTATATATTTCCCACCTCAAACCTGACCTGAGCGAGAACATCGGGTCTGTATATGGTAATCTTGCAACATGATTTCAGTAATAGGTTGCAGTTTCATCCAATCGGATATATTTCACACCTCAAACCTCACCTGGACGAGAACATCGGGTCTGTATGTGGTAATCTTGCAACATAAGTTCAGTAATAGGTTGCAGTTTCATCCAATATGATATATTTCACACCTCAAACCTCACCTGGACGAGAACATCTGGTCTGTATATGGTAATCTTGCAACATGAGTTTAGTAATAGGTTTTTGTTTCATCCAATATGATATATTTTCCACCTTACACCTCACCTGGACGAGAAGATCGGGTCTGTATATGGTTATATTGCAAAATGAGTTCAGTTATAGGTTGCATTTTCATCCAATATGATATATTTCTCAACTCAAATCCCACTTGGACGAGAACATTGGTCTGTATATGTTAATCTTGCAACATCAGTTCAGTAATAGGTTAGAGTTTCATCAAATATGATATATTTCACACCTAAAACCTTACCTGTACGAGAACATCGGGTATGTATATGGTTATCTTGCAACATGAGTTCGGTAATAGGTTGCAGTTTCATCCAATCTGATATATTTGACACCTCAAACCTCACCAGGACGAGAACATCGGGTCTGTATATGGTAATCTTGCAACCTGAGTTCAGTAATAGGTTGCAGTTTCATCCAATCTGATATATTTCACACCTCACATCTCACCTAGACGAGAACATCGGGTCTGTATATGGTAATCTTGCAACATGAATTCAGTAATAGGTTGTAGTTTCATCCAATCTTATATATTTCCCACCTCAAATCCCACCTGAACGAGAACATCGGGTCTGTATATGTTAATCTTGCAACATCAGTTCAGTAATTGGTTGTAGTTTCATCCAATATGACATATTTCACACCTCAAATAGCACCTGGACGAGAACATCGGGTCTGTATATGGTAATATTTCAACCTGAGTTCAGTAATAGGTTGCAGTTTCATCCAATCTGATATATTTCACACCCCAAATCCCACCTGGACGAAAATATCGGGTCTGTACAGGGTAATCTTGCAACATGAATTCAGTAATAGGTTGCATTTTCATCCAATATGATATATTTCACACCTTAAACCTCACCTGGACGAGAACATCGGGTCTGTATATGGTAATCTTGCAACATCAGTTTGGTAATTTGTTGTAGTTTCATCCAATCTGATATATTTCACACCTCAAACCTCACCTGAACGAGAACATCGGGTCTGTATATGGTAATCTTGCAACATGATTTCAGTAATAGGTTCCAGTTTCATCCAATCTGATATTTCACACCTCAAACCTCCCCTGGACGAGAACATCGGGTCTGTATGTGCTAATCTTGCAACATGAGTTCTGTAATAGGTTGTAGTTTCATCCAATCTGATATATTTCACACGTCCAGCCTCACCTGGACGAGAACATCGGGTCTGTATATGGTAATATGGCAACATGAGTTCGGTGATAGGTTGCAGTTTCATCCAATCTGATATATTTCACACGTCAAACCTCACCTGGACGAGAACATCGGGTCTGTATATGGTAATCTTGCACCCTGAGTTAAGTAATAGATTGTAGTTTCATCCAATCTGATATATTTCACAGCTCACACTTCACCTGGACGAGAACATCGGGTCTGTATATGGTAATCTTGCAACATGAATTCAGTAATAGGTTGAAGTTCCATCCAATCTGATATATTTCTCACCTCAAATCCCACCTGGACGAGTACATCGGGTATGTATATGCTAATCTTGCAACATCAGTTGTGTGATAGGTTGCAGTTTCATCCAATCTGATATATTTTCCACTCAACACCTCACCTGGACGAGAAGATCGGGTCTATATATGGTAATCTTGCAAAATTAATTCATTAATAGGTTGCAGTTTCATTCAATCTGATATATTTCACACCTCAAATCCCACCTGGACGAGAACATTGAGTCTGTATATGGTAATCTTGCAACATGAGTTCAGTAATAGGTTGCAGTTTCATCCAATCTGATATATTTCACACCTCAAAACTCACCTGTACGAGAACATCGGGTCTGTATATGGTAATCTTGCAACATGAGTTCCGTAATAGGTTGCAGTTTCATCCAATCTGATATATTTCACACCTCAAACCTCACCTTGACGAGAAAATCGGGTCTGTATATGGTAATCTTGCAACCTGAGTTCAGTAATAGGTTGCAGTTTCATTCAATTCTATATATTACACACCTCAAATTTTATCTAGACGAGAACATCGGGTCTGTATATGGTAATCTTGCAACATGAATTCAGTAATAGGTTGCAGTTTCATCCAATCTGATATATTTCCCATCTCAAATCCCACCTGGACGAGAACATCGGGTCTGTATATGCTAATCTTGCAACATCAGTTCAGTAATATGTTGCAGTTTCATCCAATCTTTTATATTGCACACCTTAAATCCCACCTGGACGAGAACATCGGGTCTGTATATGGTAATCTTGCAACCTGAGTTCAGTAATAGGTTGCAGTTTCATCCAATCTGATATATTTCACTCCTCAAATCCTACCTGGACGAGAACATCGGGTCTGTATATGATAATCTTGCAACATGATATCAGTAATAGGTTGCATTTTTATCCAATATGATACATTTCACACCTTGAACCTCACATTGACGAGAACATCGGGTCTGTATATGGTAATCTTGCAACATCAGTTCAATCATTGGTTGTAGTTTCATCCAATCTGATATATTTCACACGTCCAACCTCACCTGAACGAAAACATCGGGTCTGTATATGGTAATCTTGCAACATGATTTCAGTAATAGGTTGCAGTTTCATCCAATCTGATATTTCACACATCAAACCTCACCTGGACGAGAACATCGGGTCTGTATTTGGTAATATTGCACCATGAGTTCAGTAATAGGTTGTAGTGTCATCCAATCTGATATATTTCACACCTCAAATCCCACCTGTACGAGAACATAGGGTCTGTATAGGGTCATCTTGCAACATGAGTTCATTAATAGGTTGCATTTTCATCCAGGATATATTTCACACCTTAAACCTCACCTGGACGAGAACATCGGGTCTGTATATGGTATTCTTGCAGCATCAGTTCGGTAATTGGTTGTAGTTTCATCCAATCTGATATATTTCACACCTCAAAGCTCACATGAACGAGAAAATCGGGTCTGTATATGGTAATCTTGCAACATGATTTCAGTAATAGATTGCAGTTTCATCCAATCTGATATTTCACACCTCAAACCTCACCTGGACGAGAACATCGGGTTTGTATGTGCTAATCTTGCAACATGAGTTCAGTAATAGGTTGTAGTTTCATCCAATATGATATATTTCACACCTCCAACCTCACCTGGACGAGAACATCGGGTCTGTATATGGTAATATTGCAACATGAATTCAGTAATAGATTGCAGTTTCATCCAATCTGATATATTTCACACCTCACACTTCACCTGGACGAGAACATCGGGTATGTATATGCTAATCTTGCAACATCAGTTCTGTAATAGGTTGCAGTTTCATCCAATATGATATATTTCACACGTCAAACCTCACTTGGACGAGAACATCTGGTCTGTATATGGTAATCTTGCAACATGAGTTTAGTAATAGGTTTTTGTTTCATCCAATCTGATATATTTTCCACCTCACACCTCACCTGGACGAGAAGATTGGGTCTGTATATGGTAATCTTGCAACATGACTTCAGTAATAGGTTGCAGTTTCATCCAATCTGATATATTTCAAACCTCAAATCCCACTTGGACGAGAACATTGGGTCTGTATATGGTAATCTTGCAACATGAGTTCAGTAATAGGTTAGAGTTTCATCCAATCTGATATATTTCACACCTCAAACCTCACCTGTACGAGAACATCGGGTCTGTATATGGTAATCTTGCAACATGAGTTCTGTAATAAGTTGCAGTTTCATCCAATCTGATATATTTCACACCTGAAACCTCACCTGGACGAGAATATCGGGTCTGTATATGGTAATCTTGCAACCTGAGTTCAGTAATAGGTTGCAGTTTCATCCAATCTGATATATTTCACACCTCACATCTCACCTAGACGAGAACATCGGGTCTGTATATGGTAATATTGCAACATGAATTCAGTAATAGGTTATAGTTTCATCCAATCTGATATATTTCCCACCTCAAATCCCACCTGGACGAGAACATCAGGTCTGTATATGTTAATCTTGCAACATCAGTTCAGTAATAGGTTGCAGTTTCATCCAATCTGAGATATTTCACACCTCAAATAGCACCTGGACGAGAACATCGGGTCTGTATATGGTAATCTTTCAACCTGAGTTGAGTAATAGGTTGAAGTTTCATCCAATCTGATATATTTCACACCTCAAATCCCACCTGGACGAGAACATCGGGTCTGTATAGGGTAATCTTGCAACATGAGTTCAGTAATAGGTTGCATTTTCATCTAATATGATATATTTCACACCTTAAAACTCACCTGGACGAGAACATCGGGTCTGTATATGGTAATCTTGCAACATCAGTTCGGTAATTGGTTGTAGTTTCATCCAATCTGATATATTTGACACCTCAAACCTCACCTGGACGAGAACATCGGGTCTGTATATGGTAATCTTGCAACCTGAGTTCAGTCATAGGTTGCCGTTTCATCCAATCTGATATATTTCTCACCTCAAATCCCACCTGGACGAGTACATCGGGTATGTATATGTTAATCTTGCAACATCAGTTCAGTAATAGGTTGCAGTTTCATCCAATCTGATATATTTCACACCTCAAATAGCACCTGGACGAGAATATCGGGTCTGTATATAGTAACCTTTCAACCTGAGTTCAGTAATAGGTTGCAGTTTCATCCAATCTGATATATTTCACACCTCAAATCCCACCTGGACGAGAACATCGGGTCTGTATAGGGTCATCTTGCAACATGAGTTCAGTAATAGGTTGCATTTTCATCCAGGATATATTTCGCACCTTAAACCTCACCTGGACGAGAACATCGGGTCTGTATATGGTAATCTTGCAACATCAGTTCGGTCATTGGTTGTAGTTTCTTCCAATCTGATATTTTCACACCTCAAAGCTCACCTGAACGAGAACATCGGGTTTGTATATGGTAATCTTGCAACATGATTTCAGTAATAGGTTGCAGTTTCATCCAATCTGATATTTCACACCTCAAACCTCACCTGGTCGAGAACATCGGGTTTGTATGTGCTAATCTTGCAACATGAGTTCAGTAATAGGTTGTAGTTTCATCCAATCTGATATATTTCACACCTCCAACCTCACTTGGACGAGAACATCGGGTCTGTATATGGTAATCTTGCAACATGAGTTCGGTAATAGGTTGCAGTTTCATCTAATCTGATATATTTCACACCTCAAACCTCACCTGGACGAGAACATCGGGTCTGTATATGGTAATCTTGCAACCTGAGTTAAGTAATAGATTGCAGTTTCATCCAATCTGATATATTTCACACCTCACACTTCACCTGGACGAGAACATCGGGTCTGTATATGGTAATCTTGAAACATGAATTCAGTAATAGGTTGCAGTTTCATCCAATCTGATATATTTCTCACCTCAAATCCCACCTGGACGAGTACACCGGGTATGTATATGCTAATCTTGCAACATCAGTTCTGTAATAGGTTGCAGTTTCATCCAATATGATATATTTCACACGTCAAAACTCACCTGGACGAGAACATCTGGTCTGTATATGGTAATCTTGCAACATGAGTTTAGTAATAGGTTTTTGTTTCATCCAATCTGATATATTTTCCACCTCACAACTCACCTGGACGAGAAGATCGGGTCTGTATATGGTAATCTTGCAACAGGACTTCAGTAATAGGTTGCAGTTTCATCCAATCTGATATATTTCACACTTCAAATCCCACTTGGACGAGAACATTGGGTCTGTATATGGTAATCTTGCAACATGAGTTCAGTAATAGGTTAGAGTTTCATCCAATATGATATATTTCACACCTCAAACCTCACCTGTACGAGAACATCGGGTCTGTATATGGTAATCTTGCAACATGAGTTCAATAATAGGTTGCAGTTTCATCCAATCTGATATATTTCACACCTCAAACCCCACCTGGACGAGAACATCAGGTCTGTATATGGTAATCTTGCAACATGAGTTCAGTAATAGGTTGTAGTTTCATCAAATTTTATATATTTCACACCTCAAACCGCGCATGGACGAGAACATCGGGTTTGTATATTGTAATCTTGCAACATGAGTACAGTAATAGGCTGCAGTTTCATCCAATCTGATATATTTCACACCTCAAACCTCACCTGGACGAGAACATCGGGTCTGTATATGGTAATCTTGCAACATGAGTTCAGTAATAGGTTGCAGTTTCATCCAATATGATATATTTCACACCTGAAACCTCACCTGGACGAGAATATCGGGTCTGTATATGGTAATCTTGTAACCTGAGTTCAGTAATAGGTTGCAGTTTCATCCAATCTGATATATTTCACACCTCACATCTCACCTAGACGAGAACATCGGGTCTGTATATGGTAATCTTGCAACATGAATTCAGTAATAGGTTGTAGTTTCATCCAATCTGATATATTTCCCACCTCAAATCCCACCTGGACGAGAACATCAGGTCTGTATATGTTAATCTTGCAACATCAGTTCAGTAATAGGTTGCAGTTTCATCCAATCTGAGATATTTCACACCTCAAATAGCACCTGGACGAGAACATCGGGTCTGTATATGGTAATCTTTCAACCTGAGTTGAGTAATAGGTTGCAGTTTCATCCAATCTGATATATTTCACACCTCAAATCCCACCTGGACGAGAACATCGGGTCTGTATAGCGTAATCTTGCAACATGAGTTTAGTAATAGGTTGCATTTTCATCTAATATGATATATTTCACACCTTAAAACTCACCTGGACGAGAACATCGGGTCTGTATATGGTAATCTTGCAACATCAGTTCGGTAGTTGGTTGTAGTTTCATCCAATCTGATATATTTCACACCTCAAACCTCACATGAACGAGAACATCGGGTCTGTGATAGATGCATATATGTGTCTATTTTGTTCTCAATTCTCTGTATTGTTAGTACTTGTTTTCGTCCTTATTATGGTATTTTGCGTGTTTGTAGGTATTTTTTGTAAATAAATAATTTTGGAAAAATCGGCTCGAAAAATTATGCGGAGCATCCCCGGTGGAAATTTGTTATTCGGACTCTCATTTTGGTTAATGGGCAACCCAATTACTAAGGGGCCCTCAGTTGGGAATTTGCTACTTTCACTCCAGAGACGGTTAGGGGGACACCCTTCTTCACGATTTGAAAATTCAAAATGGCGGGAAAGTTCATGCAGTTCACGGAAGAAATTTGGGATCGATCTTGTGTGGGCTTTGAGCGAGATTCGATCACTGGATTTTGTTTTGACTGACCTGCTTGGGCTAAACAGGGATTTTATGGTTAATGGATTCGATCCAGTTGGGCTAGAACATCGAGTCTTGGTTAAACAGGGAAGAGAGATTATCACGGGATATTGGATGATACGTAACTGCATGGGAGAATATTTTCTTCTTTATTCAACAATATTCGACTAATCAAGCCAGGATAAACAAGGAAATCCAGCTCAGAACAAACGCGTGAAAGGTGAACAGGGAAAGAAAATATTCCCGTGAAAATAAAAATCATTAAGGGAGAATTATTTGCATTTAACTCGGATTATCTCGGTGCTTTTGAGTATAAATATGTCTATGGGGTTGAATAGAATGGTTGTCGAGAGTTGGGAGGAGAGAAGGAACGCTGCAGAATCGAGAACCATGATTTCTCTCTGCTGCTGCTGCTGCCATTGATGAAGATGAAGAACACGAAGAACAGACAGCCAAAGACCGTCGTTCTTCAACAGTGTCTAAGACGCACGTCCGCGGGTCGTAGTTCATCGTACAGCATCAGTTATCATTTATCGTTCTTCTTGTAACAGCTGAACAGCGCCTTTGCAACAGTTATTTCTGTTGCGATTTTTCTATTCAATTGTTTTACACCTTTTCATCATTTGTAAACCACTTTTTGAGCAATAAATAATTATTTTGAGAGCATTTTTACTATGATGAGTTAAACCCCAACACTGGGACGACGGAGGAGGTCGAGCTTCATACATGGGTAATTTTATTAATTCTTTTTTAAGACTCTTGCATTAAAAA
Source organism: Papaver somniferum (assembly GCF_003573695.1). Lineage (NCBI taxonomy): Eukaryota > Viridiplantae > Streptophyta > Magnoliopsida > Ranunculales > Papaveraceae > Papaver > Papaver somniferum. The sequence continues at coordinate 145,945,820 of NC_039359.1, forward strand.
TTAATTGAAATATGATTTGATTAAATTGGGTGTTATTTGATTAGATGGGTCATGCTTAGCTTAGGTGATTTGATGTTCCATGCTTAACACTTACAACCAATGTTTTGAGAACCTACTTTGGCAAAATAAGAGTCCATATATGTTTTGAGCGATTATTGTTGAGAATAAATCATTGAACCCTATGTTATGAAGATTGTCCGAATCATTAGTCCCATTACCTCTCTACCAATTTGTCAATATTTTTGTATATATTTGTATTTTTAAATCTTTACAAGTCCGAGCAACGAACTTTTACTACCACTTTCAAAACTACAACAAAATGGCGCCGCCGACGCGGACTTGTATATAGATTGATTTTTTTTTTTAGGTTTATTATTTTTTTTAGAATTGTTTGTTCCTTTTTACGTTTCTTTTTGTCTTTATTTTGCAGGTTCAAAGTGAAAACTAAGGACTTGGAGAGGAAAAATCTTAAAGCGAAAAGAGAAGAAAAAAAGGACAATTTTAGGATTTAATTTTTAATTTGTAATTTTTTTAGAGTGTGTGAGGAAAACTGTAATTTTTTTTTTATTTTGGACTTTGGACTTTAAACAATTGGACTTTGTTTTTTTTAAACCCTACGGAAGGGTATTATTATTAAAAAAAAAATTTATTATATAAACTGTGTGCAGGGAAGGACAACGATTACTATATCGTCTCGGCCCCTCGGGTTCGCACACGGCATAGGAGTCGTGGCTCGAGTCGACGACAACGGTTCATCGCCCGTCTGGTATGGGAGGTAAGTCCAATCGAAACACCCGCGAATCTCCTGCAAGCGGGTTACTGTATGCCTTAAGGTGATAATTGTTTGAGGACGAACCAGACTGTCTTTATTTTCCTAGTAAAGGGAAAGGCCTGGCCTAAACAATATAAGGGTTCGGATTTCATCACCGCTCCCTTCTTGCCCGCCTTAGGAAAACGAAACCTAACGCGAACCCAAGCTTTAAAATTTGGAATAGAACGATACCGATAAGGTAACGAGCTTAATAGGAAACTCGTTCGAAAAATATTGGTTGCTCTTTAAGCACACTTCAAAGTTCATGATGGTTTATGTGAGTTGAATGTGTGACTGCGCCGCCTTGTGATAGCGGTGAGGCCTTGGGTATCAAAGATCCACTGAGCTTCCCTCGCCTCAATTCAACTTACTTTGACTCAGATTGATTCCAGAGGGGTTTGCTCAAATTGCAACGAATTCCCTTTCGAAAGATAGAAGCTGGTATAGAAACAATCTAAGTGGAGCCATCATTTTTTTTGTTTGCTAGAAATCTTTAGGTTTGTTTTGGTGGATTCGAGTCGGCCTTGTTTGTGGTTGTGTAGAATTCCCTTGCAATTAAGAATGTCGAACTGGTACGATAGAATCCAATACAATGAGTATCGACCTGAATTTGAATATGGACATCATCAGTTTTATGACCATGGTGGGAATAGTAGTTGGGAACGCAAACCTTTTCAAGGTTATGGTTCATATCATAGTGAGCCCAATTACTATCCACACACGAATTGGTCTTACGAGCAAGAAAATCAGGAATATTATAGTACTAGTCATGCGTTTTTGGAAAATTACTTAAAAACTAGTCCTGATTATGACATTTCTAAACCTGTTAAATCTCTAGAAGAAACCTACCAACAAATTCGAAGGGAGTATGAACGTGCAGTTAGTTCAAGAAAAGAGAGTACACAACGGTCTAAGATATTCAATGAGACTTGTGAATGTATAAGTGTTACGCTCAGTGAAATTCAAGCACGTTTAGAGGCAGAAAATGAACAGTTAGCTAATGCTGCTCGAAATAATCTAAATTTCCAAAATACTGTTTTCAATTCTACCCTTGATATCAATAGTGAATATTTTCCCAATCTAGAGGACGAGGTTAGAATAAAAGACACTACTTATTTAGATAAGGTTCAATCATCTTTGTACTATTATGATGATGAGGATAGTAGTAATGAAGAATCTGAAATATGTAGGCATAGTGATCAGGAATCTATTAATCCAATTGAGCTTTATAATGATTATATTATTTCTAGTTCAAATCCAAATAATTTTTATGATTATTCACCTATTCAAAAGGACGAGGATTTGATTAGGGATACCACCGTTTTAGATAGTGGTTTAGAGGAACGGGTTCATTTCGAAAATACTGTTTTAGAGTCTAGCGACTTAGAAACAATAGTCTTGGAAGAAGAAGATAGACCCGTAGAGATGAGTAAAGATGAACTACCTGATAATAAATTAGAAGAATCAATTGACCATTTTCAAGAATCTAATGATCCAGAAATTAGGGAGATTGTTACTAGTCTATCTAGAGACACTAAAAACTCTAAGTTTGGGGGTGATTATCACCTTCATAGTGCCTTACCTTTAACTCTCAGAAAGTCCCTTCACTTAGGACTTGATATCTCTGCCTCGACAATTTTACAAGATTATCTTCATACTCGTTTTCCAGAACCTAATGATATCCAGGAAGAAGTTCAGTCGTTAGAAACCCATCCTCTGGTTGATGTGGTTTTCCCAGGATATGATCCCCAGATTGACTTTGTTTTCCCACCAAATAATTTTCTTCCAACTGTGGGAACGTTTATATTCCAAATGTGTCAAATATTAAGTTGTGAGACTAAACCTAAATGCCTTAGGAAATTAGAATCGACACATTTGCTTAAGAATGACCATTATTCTCATTGTGGTCAATTTTGTAAGTCATATCTGATTGACTTAGAGGATCCGCAATTATTTAGGTTATTACTTTGTGACTCCAAGTTCTTATTTGAGTTTTTCCAGACTCTAGGACCTAATAATTTGAATCCAACCTATGAAGAAACGCAGCCAATGAAAATATTCTATTTAGACCCTTTCATAGAACCTGAACCTGAACCGCAATTAGTGATAGTTTTCAGGAAACTAGGTAAGGGCATGCTTTTCTTGTCCATTTTCTTGGTTCACTGCAGTTTCCTATGGTCATCTCTTTTTGGTTTTGAAGACCCACAGTTATTTCGACTGTTACTTTATGGTTCGAGTTGACCAATCCTTTTCTAAGTCTGGCTGAAGACTTTAAACTTAGCACTTCTTGGGAGGTAAACCAATCTCATGCAACATGGTAATATCTTTCCTTAACTCTTTTTCTTCAAGTGGTAACATTTTCTCCTTGTTCATGCTTTTAATTTTATCTTTAGAACATTGAGGACAATGTTAGATTTAAGTTTGGGGGTGGGGAAGAAACTTTTTGTTAGTTTTAAGTTGCAATAAATAAACTCCAGAACCTAGAAATTTACGCCTATTAAAGATAGCACTAACCAATCTAAGTGGATGGAAACATTTTTGTTTTAGGAGCTGAGGAACCAATCTGACTAGATGGAAACATCTATAGAGTCTATTCATAAAATCACAGAGCTCAGGTGTTAGAAATAACATGATAGTTTCGCCATATCTCGTCGAGTCCTTTTCACTTTCTATTTTTAGTTTTCTTTTATTTCAAGTGATTTGGTGGGGCACACGATTCAAGTTGTTACCTTTGCTAGGGTGAAATAGAGGGACTGAGTTACCTTTTTAAAAAAAAAAAGAAACCGGACCAGTTAGACCAATCGGAATAAGTATTAACACTTGGATAGCAATATGCGTGTGTTCTCCCTGTTTCCGTCGCCTAAGCATGCGTGGAATGCAGGACCCGTGGGAACTATCGTGTAATCTGCTGACAAGAAGCATGCGCTTGGATCAAAAAGATCTATTCATGCCGTTAAGTTCAAAAAAAAAAAAAGGGTTATTGTTCTGTGTAGTCAACTGGTGGTTCCCTTGTATTTTCCAGTTTGTTGATCTAGATTTAAGTTATTGACCTCTGGTTCCCTTGTATATGCCAGTGCGTTAATATTAGTCAGACCGGTATCTCAGTCATTTAGGTTAGGTTCATCTTGGCAGAGGCCTTCAGACAGATATGGGAAACACCGTTCGCTTTTCAACCATCTATATTTTTCTTTTTCCATCTTCTTAATCTTTTCATGTGATTAGTCTGACTCCGAGTATGATGTCCATCGTGAAACTATCTTAGTAGAGCTTTGTCACTTATATGAATTTTAGTATGCTTGAGTGCAAACTCGTATACAGCAATTGGAATTTCGCGTCAGGGTACTTCCTCCTATAATTAATAAGTATGCCAACCAAGGAGGTTCTTTAGTGCTTTCCAAGATTTTTCGTAGATAGCTAGGGTCTGGAGTATTGGTTTTTGTGGGTACACCTATGATAAACCCACCCGAGATTAACTCGGTCACTTTTCAAGAATAAATTTTGCTCGAGGACTAGCAAATAATAAGTTTGGGGGTATTTGATAGACGCATATATGTGTCTATTTTGTTCTCAATTCTCTGTATTGTTAGTACTTGTTTTCGTCCTTATTATGGTATTTTGCGTGTTTGTAGGTATTTTTTGGAAATAAATAATTTTGGAAAAATCGGCTCGAAAGATTATGCGGAGCATCCCCGGTGGAAATTTGTTATTCGGACTCTCATTTTGTTTAAGGGGAAACCCAATTACTAAGGGTCCCTCAGTTGGGCATTTGCTACTTTCACTCCACAGACGGTTAGGGGGACACCCTTCTTCACGATTTGAAAATTCAAAATGGCGGGAAAGTTCATACAGTTCACGGAATAAATTTGGGCTCGATCTTATGTGGGATTTGAGCGAGATTCAATCACTGGATTTTGTTTTGATTGACCTGCTTGGGCTAAACAGGGATTGTATGGTTAATGGATTCGATCCAGTTGGGCTAGAACATCGAGTCTTGGTTAAACAGGGAAGAGAGATTATCACGGGATATTGTATGATACGTAAATGCATGGGAGAATATTTTCTTCTTTATTCAACAAGATTCGACTAATCAAGCCAGGATAAACAAGGAAATCCAGCTCAGAACAAACGCGTGAAAGGTGAACAGGGAAAGAAAATATTCCCGTGAAAATAAAAATCATTAAGGGAGAATTATTTGCATTTAACTCGGATTATCTCGGTGCTTTTGAGTATAAATATGTCTATGGGGTTGAATAGAATGGTTGTCGAGAGTTGGGAGGAGAGAAGGAACGCTGCAGAATCGAGAACCATGATTTCTTTCTGCTGCTGCTGCTGCCATTGATGAAGATGAAGAACACGAAGAACAGACAGCCAAAGACCATCGTTCTTCAACAGTGTCTAAGACGCACGTCCGCGGGTCGTAGTTCATCGTACAACAGCAGTTATCATTTATCGTTCTTCTTGTAACAGCTGAACAGCGCCTTTGCAACAGTTATTTCTGTTGCAATTTTTCTGTTCAATTGTTTTACACCTTTTCATCATTTGTAAACCACTTTTTGAGCAATAAATAATTATTTTGAGAGCATTTTTACTATGATGAGTTAAACCCCAACACTGGGACGACGGAGGAGGTCGAGCTTCATACATGGGTAATTTTATAAGTAATAGGTTGCAGTTTCATCCAATCTGATATATTTCTCACCTCAAATCCCACCTGGACGAGTACATCGGGTATGTATATGCTAATCTTGCAACAGTAATAGGTTGCAGTTTCATCCAATCTGATATATTTCACACCTCAAATCCCACCTGGACGAGAACATCGGGTCTGTATATGGTAATCTTGCAACCTGAGTTTAGTAATAGGTTGCAGTTTCATCCAATCTGATATATTTCACACCTCAAATCCCACCTGGACGAGAACATCAAATTTGTATATGGTAATCTTGCAACATGAGTTTAGTAATAGGTTGCATTTTCATCCAATCTGATATATTTCACACCTTAAACCTCACCTGGACGAGGACATTGGGTCTGTATATGGTAATCTTGCAACATGAATTCAGTAATAGGTTGCAGTTTCATCCAATCCGATATATTTCCCACCTCAAATCCCACCTGGAAAAGAACATCGGGTCTGTATATGCTAATCTTGCAACATCAGTTCAGTAATAGGTTGCAGTTTCATCCAATCTGATATATTTTACACCTCACACCTCACCTAGACGAGAACATCGGGTCTGTATATGGTAATCTTGCAACATGAATTCAGTAATAGGTTGCGGTTTCATCCAATCTGATATATTTCTCACCTCAAATCCCACCTGGACGAGTATATCAGGTATGTATATGCTAATCTTGCAACATCAGTTCAGTAATAGGTTGCAGTTTCATCCAATCTGATATATTTCACACCTCAAATCCCACCTGGACGAGAACATCGGGTCTGTATAGGGTAATCTTGCAACATGAGTTCAGTAATAGGTTGCATTTTCATCTAATATGATATATTTCACACCTTAAACCTCACCTGGACGAGAACATCGGGTCTGTATATGGTAATCTTGCAACATCAGTTCGGTAATTGGTTGTAGTTTCATCCAATCTGATATATTTCACACCTCAAGCCTCACATGAACGAGAACATCGGGTCTGTATATGGTAATCTTGCAACATGATTTCAGTAATAGTTTGCAGTTTCATCCAATCTGATATATTTCACACATCCAACCTCACCTGGACGAGAACATCGGGTCTGTATATCATAATCTTGCAACATGAGTTCGGTAATAGGTTGCAGTTTCATCCAATCTGATATATTTCACACCTCAAACCTCACCTGGACGAGAACATCGGGTCTGTATATGGTAATCTTGTAACCTGAGTTAAGTAATAGACTGCAGTTTCATCCAATCTGATATATTTCACACCTCACACTTCACATGGACGAGAACATCGGGTCTGTATATGGTAATCTTGCAACATGAATTCAGTAATAGGTTGCAGTTTCATCTAATCTGATATATTTCTCACCTCAAATCCAAACTGGACGAGTACATCGGGTATGTATGCTAATCTAGCAACATCAGCATCCAATCTGATATATTTCACACCTAAAATGCCACCTAGACGAGAACATCGGGTCTGTATATGGTAATCTTGCAACCTGAGTTCAGTAATAGGTTGCAGTTTCATCCAATCTGATATATTTCACACCTCAAATCCCACCTGGACGAGAACATCGGGTCTGTATATGGTAATCTTGCAACATGAGTTTAGTAATAGGTTGCATTTTCATCCAATCTGATATATTTCACACCTTAAACCTCACCTGGACGAGAACACCAGGTCTGTATATGGTAATCTTGCAACATGAATTCAGTAATAGGTTGCAGTTTCATCCAATCCGATATATTTCCCACCTCAAATCCCACCTGGACGAGAACATCGGGTCTGTATATGCTAATCTTGCAACATCAGTTCAGTAATAGGTTGCAGTTTCATCCAATCTGATATATTTCACACCTCACACCTCACCTGGACGAGAACATCAGGTCTGTATATGGTAATCTTGCAACATGAGTTCAGTAATAGGTTGCAGTTTCATCCAATCTGATATATTTCACACCTCAAATCCCACCGGACGAGAACATCGGGTATGTATATGGTAATCTTGCAACATGAGTTCAGTAATAGGTTGCAGTTTCATCCAATATGATATATTTCACACCTCAAATCCCACCTGGACGAGAACATCGGGTCTGTATATGGTAATCTTGCAACCTGAGTTCAGTAATAGGTTGCAGTTTCATCCAATCTGATATATTTCACACCTCAAATCCCACCTGGACGAGAACATCGGGTCTGTATATGGTAATCTTGCAACATGGTTTCAGTAAGAGGATGCATTTTCATCCAATCTGATATATTTCACACCTTAAACCTCACCTGGACGAGAACATTGGGTCTGTATGTGGTAATCTTGCAACATGAGTTCAGTAATAGGTTGCAGTTTCATCCAATATGATATATTTCACACCTCAAACCTCACCTGTACGAGAACATCAGGTCTTTACATGCTAATCTTGCAACATGAGTTCGGTAATAGGTTGCAGTTTCATCCAATCTGATATATTTCACACCTCAAACCTCACCTGGACGAGAACATCGAGTCTGTATATGGTAATCTTGCAACCTGAGTTCAGTAATAGATTGTAGTTTCAGCCAATCTGATATATTTCACACCTCAAACATCACCCGGACGAGAACATCGGGTCTGTATATGGTATTATTGCAACATGAGTTCAGTAATAGGTTGCAGTTTCATCCAATCTGATGTATTTCACACCTCACCTAGACGACAAAATCAGGTCTGTATATGGTAATCTTGCAACAAGAATTAAGTAATAGGTTGCAGTTTTATCCAATCTGATATATTTCTTACCTCAAATTCAACCTGGACGAGAACATCGGGAATGTATATGCTAATCTTGCAACATCAGTTCAGTAATAGGTTGCAGTTTCATCCAATCTGATATATTTCACACCTCAAATCCCACCTAGACGGGAACATCGGGTCTGTATATGGTAATCTTGCAACATGAGTTTAGTAATAGGTTGCATTTTCATCCAATCTGATATATTTCACACCTTAAACCTCACCTGGACGAGAACACCGGGTCTGTATATGGTAATCTTGCAACATGAATTCAGTAATAGGTTGCAGTTTCATCCAATCCGATATATTTCCCACCTCAAATCCCACCTGGACGAGAACATCGGGTCTGTATATGCTAATCTTGCAACATCAGTTCAGTAATAGGTTGCAGTTTCATCCAATCTGATATATTTCCCACCTCACACCTCACCTGGACGAGAACATCGGGTCTGTATATGGTAATCTTGCAACATGAGTTCAGTAATAGGTTGCAGTTTCATCCAATCTGATATATTTCACACCTTAAAACTCACCTGGACGAGAACATCGGGTCTGTATATGGTAATCTTGCAACATGAGTTTAGTAATAGGTTGTAGTTTCATCCAATCTGATATATTTCCCACCTCAAATCCCACCTGGACGAGAACATCAGGTCTGTATATGGTAATATTGCAACATCAGTTCGGTAATAGGTTGCAGTTTCATCCAATCTGATATATTTCACACTTCAAACCTCACCTGAGCGAGAACATCGGGTCTGTATATTGTAATCTTGCAACATGATTTCAGTAATAGGTTGCAGTTTCATCCAATCGGATATATTTCACACCTCAAACCTCACCTGGACGAGAACATCGGGTCTGTATGTGGTAATCTTGCAACATAAGTTCAGTAATAGGTTGCAGTTTCATCCAATATGATATATTTCACACCTCAAGCCTCACCTGGATGAGAACATCGGGTTTGTATATGGTAATCTTGCAACCTGAGTTCAGTAATAGGTTACAGTTTCATCTAATATGATATATTTCACACCTCAAATCCCACTTGTACGAGAACATCGGGTTTGTATATGGTAATGTTGCAACATGAGTTCGGTCATAGGTTGCAATTTCATCCAATCTTATATATTTCACACCTCAAATCCCACTTGTACGAGAACATCGGGTCTGTATATGGTAATCTTGCAACATGAGTTCAATAATAGGTTGTAGTTTCATCCAATCTCATATATTTCACACCTCAAACCTCACTTGGACGAGAACATCGGGTCTGTATATGGTATTCTTGCAACATGATTTCATTAATAGGTCGCAGTTTCATCCAATATGATATATTTCACACCTCAAATCCCACCTGGACGAGAATTTCGGGTCAGTATATGATAACCTTGCAACATCAGTTCAGTAATAGGTTGCATTTTCATCTAATCTGATATATTTCACACCTTAAACCTCAGTTGGACGAGAACATCGGGTCTCTATATGGTAATCTTGCAACATGAGTTTAGTAATAGGTTGAAGTTTCATCCAATCTGATATATTTCCCACCTCAAATCCTACCTGGACGAGAACATCAGGTCTATATACGGTAATCTTGCAACATCAGTTCGGTAATAGGTTGCAGTTTCATCCAATCTGATATATTTCACACTTCAAACCTCACCTAAGCGATAACATCGGGTCTGTATATGGTAATATTGCAACATGATTTCAGTAATAGGTTTTAGTTTCATCCAATCTGATATATTTCACACCTCAAACCTCACCTGAATAAGAACATCGGGTTTGTATATGGTAATCTTGCAACATGAGTTCATTTGTAGGTTGTAGTTTCATCCAATCTGATATATTTGACACCTTAAATCCCACCTGGACGAGAACATCGGGTCTGTATATGGTAATCTTTCAACATGAGTTCAATAATAGGTTGTAGTTTCATCCAATCTTATATATTTCACACCTCAAACCTCACCTGGACGAGAACATCGGGTCTGTATATGGTATTCTTGCAACATGATTTCATTAATAGGTCGCAGTTTCATCCAATATGATATATTTCACACCTCAAACCTCACCTGTACGAGAACATCAGGTCTTTACATGTTAATCTTGCAACATGAGTTCGGTAATAGGTTGCAGTTTCATCCAATCTGATATATTTCACACCTCAAACCTCACCTGGACGAGAACATCGAGTCTGTATATGGTAATCTTGCAACCTGAGTTCAGTAATAGATTGTAGTTTCAGCCAATCTGATATATTTCACACCTCAAACATCACCCGGACGAGAACATCGGGTCTGTATATGGTAATATTGCAACATGAGTTCAGTAATAGGTTGCAGTTTCATCCAATCTGATGTATTTCACACCTCACCTAGACGACAACATCAGGTCTGTATATGGTAATCTTGCAACAAGAATTAAGTAATAGGTTGCAGTTTTATCCAATCTGATATATTTCTTACCTCAAATTCAACCTGGACGAGAACATCGGGAATGTATATGCTAATCTTGCAACATCAGTTCAGTAATAGGTTGCAGTTTCATCCAATCTGATATATTTCACACCTCAAATCCCACCTAGACGGGAACATCGGGTCTGTATATGGTAATCTTGCAACATGAGTTTAGTAATAGGTTGCATTTTCATCCAATCTGATATATTTCACACCTTAAACCTCACCTGGACGAGAACACCGGGTCTGTATATGGTAATCTTGCAACATGAATTCAGTAATAGGTTGCAGTTTCATCCAATCCGATATATTTCCAACCTCAAATCCCACCTGGACGAGAACATCGGGTCTGTATATGCTAATCTTGCAACATCAGTTCATTAATAGGTTGCAGTTTCATCCAATCTGATATATTTCACACCTCACACCTCACCTGGACGAGAACATCGGGTCTGTATATGGTAATCTTGCAACATGAGTTCAGTAATAGGTTGCAGTTTCATCTAATCTGATATATTTCACACCTCAAATCCCACCGGACGAGAACATCGGGTATGTATACGGTAATCTTGCAACATGAGTTCAGTAATAGGTTGCAGTTTCATCCAATATGATATATTTCACACCTCAAATCCCACCTGGACGAGAACATCGAGTCTGTATATGGTAATCTTGCAACATCAGTTCGGTAATAGGTTGCAGTTTCATCCAATCTGATATATTTCACACTTCAAACCTCACCTAAGCGAGAACATCGGGTCTGTATATGGTAATATTGCAACATGATTTCAGTAATAGGTTTCAGTTTCATCCAATCTGATATATTTCACACCTCAAACCTCACCTGAATAAGAACATCGGGTCTGTATATGGTAATCTTGCAACATGAGTTCATTTGTAGGTTGTAGTTTCATCCAATCTGATATATTTGACACCTTAAATCCCACCTGGACGAGAACATCGGGTCTGTATATGTTAATATTTCAACATGAGTTCAGTAATAGGTTGCAGTTTCATCCAATATGATATATTTCACACCTCAAACCTCACCTGTACGAGAACATCGGGTCTTTACATGCTAATCTTGCAACATGAGTTCGGTAATAGGTTGCAGTTTCATCCAATCTGATATATTTCACACCTCAAACCTCACCTGGACGAGAACATCGAGTCTGTATATGGTAATCTTGCAACCTGAGTTCAGTAATAGATTGTAGTTTCAGCCAATCTGATATATTTCACACCTCAAACATCACCCGGACGACAACATCGGGTCTGTATATGGTAATATTGCAACATGAGTTCAGTAATAGGTTGCAGTTTCATCCAATCTGATATATTTCACACCTCACCTAGACGACAACATCAGGTCTGTATATGGTAATCTTGCAACAAGAATTAAGTAATAGGTTGCAGTTTTATCCAATCTGATATATTTCTTACCTCAAATTCAACCTGGACGAGAACATCGGGAATGTATATGCTAATCTTGCAACATCAGTTCAGTAATAGGTTGCAGTTTCATCCAATCTGATATATTTCACACCTCAAATCCCACCTAGACGGCAACATGGGTCTGTATATGGTAATCTTGCAACATGAGTTTAGTAATAGGTTGCATTTTCATCCAATCTGATATATTTCACACCTTAAACCTCACCTGGACGAGAACACCGGGTCTGTATATGGTAATCTTGCAACATGAATTCAGTAATAGGTTGCAGTTTCATCCAATCCGATATATTTCCCACCTCAAATCCCACCTGGACGAGAACATCGGGTCTGTATATGCTAATCTTGCAACATCAGTTCAGTAATAGGTTGCAGTTTCATCCAATCTGATATATTTCACACCTCACCTGGACGAGAACATCGGGTCTGTATATGGTAATCTTGCAACATGAGTTCAGTAATAGGTTGCAGTTTCATCCAATCTGATATATTTCACACCTTAAAACTCACCTGGACGAGAACATCGGGTCTGTATATGGTAATCTTGCAACATGAGTTTAGTAATAGGTTGTAGTTTCATCCAATCTGATATATTTCCCACCTCAAATCCCACCTGGACGAGAACATCAGGTCTGTATATGGTAATATTGCAACATCAGTTCGGTAATAGGTTGCAGTTTCATCCAATCTGATATATTTCACACTTCAAACCTCACCTGAGCGAGAACATCGGGTCTGTATATTGTAATCTTGCAACATGATTTCAGTAATAGGTTGCAGTTTCATCCAATCGGATATATTTCACACCTCAAACCTCACCTGGACGAGAACATCGGGTCTGTATGTGGTAATCTTGCAACATAAGTTCAGTAATAGGTTGCAGTTTCATCCAATATGATATATTTCACACCTCAAGCCTCACCTGGATGAGAACATCGGGTTTGTATATGGTAATCTTGCAACCTGAGTTCAGTAATAGGTTACAGTTTCATCTAATATGATATATTTCACACCTCAAATCCCACTTGTACGAGAACATCGGGTTTGTATATGGTAATGTTGCAACATGAGTTCGGTCATAGGTTGCAATTTCATCCAATCTTATATATTTCACACCTCAAATCCCACTTGTACGAGAACATCGGGTCTGTATATGGTAATCTTGCAACATGAGTTCAATAATAGGTTGTAGTTTCATCCAATCTCATATATTTCACACCTCAAACCTCACTTGGACGAGAACATCGGGTCTGTATATGGTATTCTTGCAACATGATTTCATTAATAGGTCGCAGTTTCATCCAATATGATATATTTCACACCTCAAATCCCACCTGGACGAGAATTTCGGGTCAGTATATGATAACCTTGCAACATCAGTTCAGTAATAGGTTGCATTTTCATCTAATCTGATATATTTCACACCTTAAACCTCAGTTGGACGAGAACATCGGGTCTCTATATGGTAATCTTGCAACATGAGTTTAGTAATAGGTTGAAGTTTCATCCAATCTGATATATTTCCCACCTCAAATCCCACCTGGACGAGAACATCAGGTCTATATACGGTAATCTTGCAACATCAGTTCGGTAATAGGTTGCAGTTTCATCCAATCTGATATATTTCACACTTCAAACCTCACCTAAGCGATAACATCGGGTCTGTATATGGTAATATTGCAACATGATTTCAGTAATAGGTTTTAGTTTCATCCAATCTGATATATTTCACACCTCAAACCTCACCTGAATAAGAACATCGGGTTTGTATATGGTAATCTTGCAACATGAGTTCATTTGTAGGTTGTAGTTTCATCCAATCTGATATATTTGACACCTTAAATCCCACCTGGACGAGAACATCGGGTATGTATATGGTAATCTTTCAACATGAGTTCAATAATAGGTTGTAGTTTCATCCAATCTTATATATTTCACACCTCAAACCTCACCTGGACGAGAACATCGGGTCTGTATATGGTATTCTTGCAACATGATTTCATTAATAGGTCGCAGTTTCATCCAATCTGATATATTTCACACCTCAAATCCCACC
>NC_039359.1:145960045-145966576 GCF_003573695.1 Papaver somniferum
GTATATGGTAATCTTGCAACATGAGTTCAATAATAGGTTGTAGTTTCATCCAATCTCATATATTTCACACCTCAAACCTCACTTGGACGAGAACATCGGGTCTGTATATGGTATTCTTGCAACATGATTTCATTAATAGGTCGCAGTTTCATCCAATATGATATATTTCACACCTCAAATCCCACCTGGACGAGAATTTCGGGTCAGTATATGATAACCTTGCAACATCAGTTCAGTAATAGGTTGCATTTTCATCTAATCTGATATATTTCACACCTTAAACCTCAGTTGGACGAGAACATCGGGTCTCTATATGGTAATCTTGCAACATGAGTTTAGTAATAGGTTGAAGTTTCATCCAATCTGATATATTTCCCACCTCAAATCCTACCTGGACGAGAACATCAGGTCTATATACGGTAATCTTGCAACATCAGTTCGGTAATAGGTTGCAGTTTCATCCAATCTGATATATTTCACACTTCAAACCTCACCTAAGCGATAACATCGGGTCTGTATATGGTAATATTGCAACATGATTTCAGTAATAGGTTTTAGTTTCATCCAATCTGATATATTTCACACCTCAAACCTCACCTGAATAAGAACATCGGGTTTGTATATGGTAATCTTGCAACATGAGTTCATTTGTAGGTTGTAGTTTCATCCAATCTGATATATTTGACACCTTAAATCCCACCTGGACGAGAACATCGGGTATGTATATGGTAATCTTTCAACATGAGTTCAATAATAGGTTGTAGTTTCATCCAATCTTATATATTTCACACCTCAAACCTCACCTGGACGAGAACATCGGGTCTGTATATGGTATTCTTGCAACATGATTTCATTAATAGGTCGCAGTTTCATCCAATCTGATATATTTCACACCTCAAATCCCACCAGGACAAGAATTTCGGGTCAGTATATGATAATCTTGCAACATTAGTTCGGTAATAGGTTGCAGTTTCATCCAATCTGATATATTTCACACCTCAAATCCCACCTGGACGAGAACATCGGGTCTGTATATGGTAATCTTGCAACATGAGTTTAGTAATAGGTTGCATTTTCATCCAATCTGATATATTTCACACCTTAAACCTCACCTGGACGAGAACACCGGGTCTGTATATGGTAATCTTGCAACATGAATTCAGTAATAGGTTGCAGTTTCATCCAATCTGATATATTTCCCACCTCAAATCCCACCTGGACGAGAACATCAGGTCTGTATATGGTAATCTTGCAACATCAGTTCGGTAATAGGTTGCAGTTTCATCCAATCTGATATATTTCACACTTCAAACCTCACCTAAGCGAGAACATCGGGTCTGTATATGGTAATATTGCAACATGATTTCAGTAATAGGTTTCAGTTTCCTCCAATCTGATATATTTCACACCTCAAACCTCACCTGAATAAGAACATCGGGTTTGTATATGGTAATCTTGCAACATGAGTTCATTTGTAGGTTGTAGTTTCATCCAATCTGATATATTTGACACATTAAATCCCACCTGGACGAGAACATCGGGTCTGTATATGGTAATCTTTCAACATGAGTTCAATAATAGGTTGTAGTTTCATCCAATCTTATATATTTCACACCTCAAACCTCACCTGGACGAGAACATCGGGTCTGTATATGGTATTCTTGCAACATGATTTCATTAATAGGTCGCAGTTTCATCCAATATGATATATTTCACACCTCAAACCTCACCTGTACGAGAACATCAGGTCTTTACATGTTAATCTTGCAACATGAGTTCGGTAATAGGTTGCAGTTTCATCCAATCTGATATATTTCACACCTCAAACCTCACCTGGACGAGAACATCGAGTCTGTATATGGTAATCTTGCAACCTGAGTTCAGTAATAGATTGTAGTTTCAGCCAATCTGATATATTTCACACCTCAAACATCACCCGGACGAGAACATCGGGTCTGTATATGGTAATATTGCAACATGAGTTCAGTAATAGGTTGCAGTTTCATCCAATCTGATGTATTTCACACCTCACCTAGACGACAACATCAGGTCTGTATATGGTAATCTTGCAACAAGAATTAAGTAATAGGTTGCAGTTTTATCCAATCTGATATATTTCTTACCTCAAATTCAACCTGGACGAGAACATCGGGAATGTATATGCTAATCTTGCAACATCAGTTCAGTAATAGGTTGCAGTTTCATCCAATCTGATATATTTCACACCTCAAATCCCACCTAGACGGGAACATCGGGTCTGTATATGGTAATCTTGCAACATGAGTTTAGTAATAGGTTGCATTTTCATCCAATCTGATATATTTCACACCTTAAACCTCACCTGGACGAGAACACCGGGTCTGTATATGGTAATCTTGCAACATGAATTCAGTAATAGGTTGCAGTTTCATCCAATCTGATATATTTCCCACCTCAAATCCCACCTGGACGAGAACATCAGGTCTGTATATGGTAATCTTGCAACATCAGTTCGGTAATAGGTTGCAGTTTCATCCAATCTGATATATTTCACACTTCAAACCTCACCTAAGCGAGAACATCGGGTCTGTATATGGTAATATTGCAACATGATTTCAGTAATAGGTTTCAGTTTCCTCCAATCTGATATATTTCACACCTCAAACCTCACCTGAATAAGAACATCGGGTTTGTATATGGTAATCTTGCAACATGAGTTCATTTGTAGGTTGTAGTTTCATCCAATCTGATATATTTGACACATTAAATCCCACCTGGACGAGAACATCGGGTCTGTATATGGTAATCTTTCAACATGAGTTCAATAATAGGTTGTAGTTTCATCCAATCTTATATATTTCACACCTCAAACCTCACCTGGACGAGAACATCGGGTCTGTATATGGTATTCTTGCAACATGATTTCATTAATAGATCGCAGTTTCATCCAATCTGATATATTTCAAACCTCAAATCCCACCTGGACGAGAATTTCGGGTCAGTATATGATAATCTTGCAACATTAGTTCGGTAATAGGTTGCAGTTTCATCCAATCTGATATATTTCACACCTCAAATCCCACCTGGACGAGAACATCGGGTCTGTATATGGTAATCTTGCAACATGAGTTTAGTAATAGGTTGCATTTTCATCCAATCTGATATATTTCACACCTTAAACCTCACCTGGACGAGAACACCGGGTCTGTATATGGTAATCTTGCAACATGAATTCAGTAATAGGTTGCAGTTTCATCCAATCCGATATATTTCCAACCTCAAATCCCACCTGGACGAGAACATCGGGTCTGTATATGCTAATCTTGCAACATCAGTTCATTAATAGGTTGCAGTTTCATCCAATCTGATATATTTCACACCTCACACCTCACCTGGACGAGAACATCGGGTCTGTATATGGTAATCTTGCAACATGAGTTCAGTAATAGGTTGCAGTTTCATCTAATCTGATATATTTCACACCTCAAATCCCACCGGACGAGAACATCGGGTATGTATACGGTAATCTTGCAACATGAGTTCAGTAATAGGTTGCAGTTTCATCCAATATGATATATTTCACACCTCAAATCCCACCTGGACGAGAACATCGAGTCTGTATATGGTAATCTTGCAACATCAGTTCGGTAATAGGTTGCAGTTTCATCCAATCTGATATATTTCACACTTCAAACCTCACCTAAGCGAGAACATCGGGTCTGTATATGGTAATATTGCAACATGATTTCAGTAATAGGTTTCAGTTTCATCCAATCTGATATATTTCACACCTCAAACCTCACCTGAATAAGAACATCGGGTCTGTATATGGTAATCTTGCAACATGAGTTCATTTGTAGGTTGTAGTTTCATCCAATCTGATATATTTGACACCTTAAATCCCACCTGGACGAGAACATCGGGTCTGTATATGTTAATATTTCAACATGAGTTCAGTAATAGGTTGCAGTTTCATCCAATATGATATATTTCACACCTCAAACCTCACCTGTACGAGAACATCGGGTCTTTACATGCTAATCTTGCAACATGAGTTCGGTAATAGGTTGCAGTTTCATCCAATCTGATATATTTCACACCTCAAACCTCACCTGGACGAGAACATCGAGTCTGTATATGGTAATCTTGCAACCTGAGTTCAGTAATAGATTGTAGTTTCAGCCAATCTGATATATTTCACACCTCAAACATCACCCGGACGACAACATCGGGTCTGTATATGGTAATATTGCAACATGAGTTCAGTAATAGGTTGCAGTTTCATCCAATCTGATATATTTCACACCTCACCTAGACGACAACATCAGGTCTGTATATGGTAATCTTGCAACAAGAATTAAGTAATAGGTTGCAGTTTTATCCAATCTGATATATTTCTTACCTCAAATTCAACCTGGACGAGAACATCGGGAATGTATATGCTAATCTTGCAACATCAGTTCAGTAATAGGTTGCAGTTTCATCCAATCTGATATATTTCACACCTCAAATCCCACCTAGACGGCAACATGGGTCTGTATATGGTAATCTTGCAACATGAGTTTAGTAATAGGTTGCATTTTCATCCAATCTGATATATTTCACACCTTAAACCTCACCTGGACGAGAACACCGGGTCTGTATATGGTAATCTTGCAACATGAATTCAGTAATAGGTTGCAGTTTCATCCAATCCGATATATTTCCCACCTCAAATCCCACCTGGACGAGAACATCGGGTCTGTATATGCTAATCTTGCAACATCAGTTCAGTAATAGGTTGCAGTTTCATCCAATCTGATATATTTCCCACCTCACACCTCACCTGGACGAGAACATCGGGTCTGTATATGGTAATCTTGCAACATGAGTTCAGTAATAGGTTGCAGTTTCATCCAATCTGATATATTTCACACCTTAAAACTCACCTGGACGAGAACATCGGGTCTGTATATGGTAATCTTGCAACATGAGTTTAGTAATAGGTTGTAGTTTCATCCAATCTGATATATTTCCCACCTCAAATCCCACCTGGACGAGAACATCAGGTCTGTATATGGTAATATTGCAACATCAGTTCGGTAATAGGTTGCAGTTTCATCCAATCTGATATATTTCACACTTCAAACCTCACCTGAGCGAGAACATCGGGTCTGTATATGGTAATCTTGCAACATGATTTCAATAATAGGTTGCAGTTTCATCCAATCGGATATATTTCACACCTCAAACCTCACCTGGACGAGAACATCGGGTCTGTATGTGGTAATCTTGCAACATAAGTTCAGTAATAGGTTGCAGTTTCATCCAATATGATATATTTCACACCTCAAGCCTCACCTGGATGAGAACATCGGGTTTGTATATGGTAATCTTGTAACCTGAGTTCAGTACTAGGTTACAGTTTCATCTAATCTGATATATTTCACACCTCAAATCCCACTTGTACGAGAACATCGGGTTTGTATATGGTAATGTTGCAACATGAGTTCGGTCATAGGTTGCAATTTCATCCAATCTTATATATTTCACACCTCAAATCCCACTTGTACGAGAACATCGGGTCTGTATATGGTAATCTTGCAACATGAGTTCAATAATAGGTTATAGTTTCATCCAATCTTATATATTTCACACCTCAAACCTCACTTGGACGAGAACATCGGGTCTGTATATGGTATTCTTGCAACATGATTTCATTAATAGGTCGCAGTTTCATCCAATATGATATATTTCACACCTCAAATCCCACCTGGACGAGAATTTCGGGTCAGTATATGATAACCTTGCAACATCAGTTCAGTAATAGGTTGCATTTTCATCTAATCTGATATATTTCACACCTTAAACCTCAGTTGGACGAGAACATCGGGTCTCTATATGATAATCTTGCAACATGAGTTTAGTAATAGGTTGTAGTTTCATCCAATCTGATATATTTCCCACCTCAAATCCCACCTGGACGAGAACATCAGGTCTGTATATGGTAATCTTGCAACATCAGTTCGGTAATAGGTTGCAGTTTCATCCAATCTGATATATTTCACACTTCAAACCTCACCTAAGCGAGAACATCGGGTCTGTATATGGTAATATTGTAACATGGTTTCAGTAATAGGTTTCAGTTTCATCCAATCTGATATATTTCACACCTCAAACCTCACCTGAATAAGAACATCGGGTCTGTATATGGTAATCTTGCAACATGAGTTCATTTGTAGGTTGTAGTTTCATCCAATCTGATATATTTGACACCTTATATCCCACCTGGACGAGAACATCGGTTCTGTATATGGTAATCTTTCAACATGAGTTCAATAATAGGTTGTAGTTTCATCCAATCTTATATATTTCACACCTCAAACCTCACCTGGACGAGAACATCGGGTCTGTATATGGTATTCTTGCAACATGATTTCATTAATAGGTCGCAGTTTCATCCAATCTGATATATTTCACACCTCAAATCCCACCTGGACGAGAACATCGGGTCTGTATATGGTAATCTTGCACATGAGTTTAGTAATAGGTTGCATTTTCATCCAATCTGAT
>NC_039359.1:145966586-145975058 GCF_003573695.1 Papaver somniferum
ACGAGAACATCGGGTCTGTATATGGTATTCTTGCAACATGATTTCATTAATAGGTCGCAGTTTCATCCAATCCGATATATTTCCCACCTCAAATCCCACCTGGACGAGAACATCGGGTCTGTATATGCTAATCTTGCAACATCAGTCCAGTAATAGGTTGCAGTTTCATCCAATCTGATATATTTCACACCTCACACCTCACCTGGACGAGAACATCGGATCTGTATATGATAATCTTGCAACATGAGTTCAGTAATAGGTTGCAGTTTCATCCAATCTGATATATTTCACACCTCAAATCCCACAGGACGAGAA
The DNA here is from genome assembly GCF_003573695.1 of Papaver somniferum. Classification (NCBI taxonomy): domain Eukaryota; kingdom Viridiplantae; phylum Streptophyta; class Magnoliopsida; order Ranunculales; family Papaveraceae; genus Papaver; species Papaver somniferum. The sequence continues at coordinate 145,966,902 of NC_039359.1, forward strand.
CATCGGGTATGTATATGGTAATCTTGCAACATGAGTTCAGTAATAGGTTTCAGTTTCATCCAATATGATATATTTCACACCTCAAATCCCACCTGGACGAGAACATCGGGTTTGTATATGGTAATCTTGCAACCTGAGTTCAGTAATAGGTTGCAGTTTCATCCAATCTGATATATTTCACACCTCAAATCCCACCTGGACGAGAACATCGGGTCTGTATATGGTAATCTTGCAACATGATTTCTGTAATAGGTTGCATTTTCATCCAATCTGATATATTTCACACCTTAAACCTCACCTGGACGAGAACATTGGGTCTGTATGTGGTAATCTTGCAACATGAGTTCAGTAATAGGTTGCAGTTTCATCCAATATGATATATTTCACACCTCAAACCTCACCTGTACGAGAACATCGGGTCTTTACATGCTAATCTTGCAACACGAGTTCGGTAATAGGTTGCAGTTTTATCCAATCTGATATATTTCACACCTCAAACCTCACCTGGACGAGAACATCGAGTATGTATATGGTAATCTTCCAACCTGAGTTCAGTAATAGATTGTAGTTTCAGCCAATCTGATATATTTCACACCTCAAACATCACCCGGACGAGAACATCGGGTCTGTATATGGTAATATTGCAACATGAGTTCAGTAATAGGTTGCAGTTTCATCCAATCTGATATATTTCACACCTCACCTAGACGACAACATCAGGTCTGTATATGGTAATCTTGCAACAAGAATTAAGTAATAGGTTGCAGTTTTATCCAATCTGATATATTTCTTACCTCAAATTCCACCTGGCCGAGAACATCGGGAATGTATATGCTAATCTTGCAACATCAGTTCAGTAATAGGTTGCAGTTTCATCCAATCTGATATATTTCACACCTCAAACCTCACCTGAACAAGAACATCGGGTCTGTATATGGTAATCTTGCAACATGAGTTCAATAATAGGTTGCAGTTTCATCCAATATGATATATTTCACACCTAAAATCCCACCTGTACGAGAACATCGGGTCTGTATATGGTAATCTTGCAACATGAGTTTAGTAATAGGTTGTAGTTTCATCCAATCTTATATATTTCCCACCTCAAATCCCACCTGGACAAGAACATCGGCTCTGTATATGGTAATCTTGCAACATCAGTTCGGTAATAGGTTTCAGTTTCATCCAATCTGATATATTTCACACTTCAAACCTCACCTAAGCGAGAACATCGGGTCTGTATATGGTAATATTGCAACATGATTTCAGTAATAGGTTTCAGTTTCATCCAATCTGATATATTTCACACCTCAAACCTCACCTGAATAAGAACCTCGGGTCTGTATATGGTAATCTTGCAACATTAGTTCATTAATAGGTTGTAGTTTCATCCAATCTGATATATTTGACACCTTAAATCCCACCTGGACGAGAACATTGGGTCTGTATATGGTAATCTTGCAACATGAGTTCAGTAATAGGTTGCAGTTTCATCCAATCTGATATATTTCACACCTTAAACCTCACCTGGACGAGAACATCGGGTCTGTATATGGTAATCTTGCAACATGAGTTCAATAATAGGTTGTAGTTTCATCCAATCTTATATATTTCACACCTCAAACCTCACCTGGACGAGAACACCGGGTCTGTATATGGTATTCTTGCAACATGACTTCATTAATAGGTCGCAGTTTCATCCAATCTGATATATTTCACACCTCAAATCCCACCTGGACGAGAATTTCGGGTCAGTATATGATAATCTTGCAACATTAGTTCGGTAATAGGATGCAGTTTCATCTAATCTGATATGTTTCACACCTCAATCCTCACCTGAAAAAGAACATCGGGTCTATATACGGTAATCTTGCAACATGAGTTCAGTAATAGGTTGCAGTTTAATTCAATCTGATATATTTCACACCTTAAATCCCACCTGGACGAGAACATCAGGTCTGTATATGGTAATCTTGCAACATGAGTTCAGTGATAGGTTGCAGTTTCATCCAATCTGATATATTTCACACCTCAAACCTCACCTGAACAAGAACATTGGGTCTGTATATGGTAATCTTGCAACATGAGTTCAGTAATAGGTTGTAGTTTCATCCAATCTGATATATTTCACACCTCAAACCTCACCTGGACGAGAACATCGGGATTGTATATGGTAATCTTGCAACATGAGTTCAGTAATAGGTTGAAGTTTCATACAATCTGTATATTTCACACCTCAAACCTCACATGGACGAGAATATCGCGTTTGTATGTAGTAATATTGCAACATGAGTTCAGTAATAAGTTGCAGTTTTATTCAATCTGATATATTTCACACCTCAAACCTCACCTGGACGAGAACATCGGGTCTGTATATGGTAATCTTGCAACATGAGTTCAGTAATAGGTTGCAGTTTCATCCAATCTGATATATTCACAGCTCAAACCTCACCTGGACAAGAACATCGGTTCTGTATATGGTAATATTGCAACATGAATTCAGTAATAGGTTGCATTTTTATCCAATCTGATATATTTCACACCTTAAGCCTCACCTGGACGAGAACATCGGGTCTGTATATGGTAATTTTGCAACATGAGTTTAGTAATTAGTTTTAGTTTCATCCAATCTTATATATTTCCCACCTCAAATCCCACCTGGACAAGAATATCGGGTTTGTATATGGTAATCTTGCGACATTAGTTCGGTAATAGGTTGCAGTTTCATCCAATCTGATATATTTTACACCTCAAACCTCACCTGAACGAGAACATCTGGTCTGTATATGGTAATCTTGCAACATGATTTTAGTAATAGGTTGCAGTTTCATCCTATCTGATATATTTCACACCTCAAACCTCACCTGGACGAGAACATCGGGTCTGTATGTGGTAATCTTGCAACATGAGTTCAATAATAGATTACATTTTCATTTAATCTGATATATTTCACACCTTAAATCCCACCTGTACGAGAACATCGGGTCTGGATATGGTAATCTTGCAACATGAGTTTAGTAATAGGTTGTAGTTTCATCCAATCTTATATATTTCCCACCTCAAATCCCACCTGGACAGGAACATCGGCTCTGTATATGGTAATCTTGCAACATCAGTTCGGTAATAGGTTTCTGTTTCATCCAATCTGATATATTTCACACTTCAAACCTCACCTAAGCGAGAACATCTGGTCTGTATATGGTAATATTGCAACATGATTTCAGTAATAGGTTTCAGTTTCATCCAATCTGATATATTTCACACCTCAAACCTCGCCTGAATAAGAACCTCAGGTATGTATATGGTAATATTGCAACATTAGTTCATTAAGAGGTTGTAGTTTCATCCAATCTGATATATTTGACACCTTAAATCCCACCTGGAAGAGAACATCGGGTCTGTATATGGTAATCTTGCAACATGAGTTCAGTAATAGGTTGCAGTTTCATCCAATCTGATATATTTCACACCTTAAACCTCACTTGGACGAGAACATCGGGTCTGTATATGGTAATCTTGCAACATGAGTTCAATAATAGGTTGTAGTTTCATCCAATCTTATATATTTCACACCTCAAACCTCACCTGGACGAGAACATCGGGTCTGTATATGGTATTCTTGCAACATGATTTCATTAATGGGTCGCAGTTTCATCCAATCTGATATATTTCACACCTCAAATCCCACCTGGACGAGAATTTCGGGTCAGTATATGATAATCTTGCAACATTAGTTCGGTAATAGGATGCAGTTTCATCTAATCTGATATGTTTCACACCTCAATCCTCACCTGAACAAGAACATCGGGTCTATATATGGTAATCTTGCAACATGAGTTCAGTAATAGGTTGCAGTTTAATTCAATCTGATATATTTCACACCTTAAATCCCACCTGGACGAGAACATCAGGTCTGTATATGGTAATCTTGCAACATGAGTTCAGTGAAAGGTTGCAGTTTCATCCAATCTGATATATTTCACACCTCAAACCTCACCTGAACAAGAACATTGGGTCTGTATATGGTAATCTTGCAACATGAGTTCAGTAATAGGTTGTAGTTTCATCCAATCTGATATATTTCACACCTCAAACCTCACCTGGACGAGAACATCGGGATTGTATATGGTAATCTTGCAACATGAGTTCAGTAATAGGTTGAAGTTTCATACAATCTGTATATTTCACACCTCAAACCTCACATGGACGAGAATATCGCGTTTGTATGTAGTAATATTGCAACATGAGTTCAGTAATAAGTTGCAGTTTTATTCAATCTGATATATTTCACACCTCAAACCTCACCTGGACGAGAACATCGGGTCTGTATATGGTAATCTTGCAACATGAGTTCAGTAATAGGTTGCAGTTTCATCCAATCTGATATATTCACAGCTCAAACCTCACCTGGACAAGAACATCGGTTCTGTATATGGTAATATTGCAACATGAGTTCAGTAATAGGTTGCATTTTTATCCAATCTGATATATTTCACACCTTAAGCCTCACCTGGACGAGAAAATCGGGTCTGTATATGGTAATTTTGCAACATGAGTTTAGTACTTAGTTTTAGTTTCATCCAATCTTATATATTTCCCACCTCAAATCCCACCTGGACAAGAATATCGGGTTTGTATATGGTAATCTTGCGACATCAGTTCGGTAATAGGTTGCAGTTTCATCCAATCTGATATATTTTACACCTCAAACCTCACCTGAACGAGAACATCTGGTCTGTATATGGTAATCTTGCAACATGATTTTAGTAATAGGTTGCAGTTTCATCCTATCTGATATATTTCACACCTCAAACCTCACCTAGACGAGAACATCGGGTCTGTATGTGGTAATCTTGCAACATGAGTTCAGTAATAGATTACATTTTCATCTAATCTGATATATTTCACACCTTAAATCCCACCTGTACGAGAACATCGGGTCTGGATATGGTAATCTTGCAACATGAGTTTAGTAATAGGTTGTAGTTTCATCCAATCTTATATATTTCCTACCTCAAATCCCACCTGGACAAGAACATCGGCTCTGTATAGGGTAATCTTGCAACATCAGTTCGGTAATAGGTTTCAGTTTCATCCAATCTGATATATTTCACACCTTAAGCCTCACCTGGACGAGAAAATCGGGTCTGTATATGGTAATTTTGCAACATGAGTTTAGTAATTAGTTTTAGTTTCATCCAATCTTATATATTTCCCACCTCAAATCCCACCTGGACAAGAATATCGGGTTTGTATATGGTAATCTTGCGACATCAGTTCGGTAATAGGTTGCAGTTTCATCCAATCTGATATATTTTACACCTCAAACCTCACCTGAACGAGAACATCTGGTCTGTATATGGTAATCTTGCAACATGATTTTAGTAATAGGTTGCAGTTTCATCCTATCTGATATATTTCACACCTCAAACCTCACCTGGACGAGAACATCGGGTCTGTATGTGGTAATCTTGCAACATGAGTTCAGTAATAGATTACATTTTCATCTAATCTGATATATTTCACACCTTAAATCCCACCTGTACGAGAACATCGGGTCTGGATATGGTAATCTTGCAACATGAGTTTAGTAATAGGTTGTAGTTTCATCCAATCTTATATATTTCCTACCTCAAATCCCACCTGGACAAGAACATCGGCTCTGTATAGGGTAATCTTGCAACATCAGTTCGGTAATAGGTTTCAGTTTCATCCAATCTGATATATTTCACACCTCAAACATCACCTGAATAAGAACATCGGGTCTGTATATGGTAATCTTGCAACATAAGTTCATTTATAGGTTTTAGTTTCATTCAATCTGATATATTTGACACCTTAAATCCCACCTGGACGAGAACATCGGGTCTGTATATGGTAATCTTGCAACATGAGTTCAATAATAGGTTGTAGTTTCATCCAATCTTATATATTTCACACCTCAAACCTCACCTGGACGAGAACATCGGGTTTGTATATGGTATTCTTGCAACATGATTTCATTAATAGGTCGCAGTTTCTTCCAATCTGATATATTTCACACCTCAAATCCAACCTGGACGAGAATTTCGGGTCAGTATATGATAATCTTGCAACATTAGTTCGGTAATAGGATGCAGTTTCATCTAATCTGATATGTTTCACACCTCAAACCTCACCTGAACAAGAACATCGGGTCTGTATATGGTAATCTTGCAACATGAGTTCAGTAATAGGTTGCAGTTTAATTCAATCTGATATATTTCACACCTTAAATCCCACCTGGACGAGATCATCAGGTCTGTATATGGTAATATTGCAACATGAGTTCAGTAATAGATTGCAGTTTCATCCAATCTGATATATTTCACACCTCAAACCTCACCTGAACAAGAATATCGGGTATGTATATGGTAATCTTGCAACATGAGTTCAGTAATAGGTTGTAGTTTCAACCAATCTGATATATTTCACACCTCAAACCTCACCTGGACGAGAACATCGGGTCTGTATATGGTAATCTTGCAACATGAGTTCAGTAATAGGTTGCAGTTTCATCCAATCTGATATATTTCACACCTTAAACCTCACCTGGACGAGAACATCGGGTCTGTATATGGTAATCTTGCAACATGAGATCAATAATAGGTTGTAGTTTCATCCAATCTTATATATTTCACACCTCAAACCTCACCTGGACGAGAACATCGGGTCTGTATATGGTATTCTTGCAACATGATTTCATTAATAGGTCGCAGTTTCATCCAATCTGATATATTTCACACCTCAAATCCCACCTGGACGAGAATTTCGGGTCAGTATATGATAATCTTGCAACATTAGTTTGGTAATAGGATGCAGTTTCATCTAATCTGATATGTTTCACACCTCAAACCTCACTTGAACAAGAACATCGGGTCTGTATATGGTAATCTTGCAACATGAGTTCAGTAATAGGTTGCAGTTTAATTCAATCTGATATATTTCACACCTTAAATCCCACCTGGACTTGAAAATCAGGTCTGTATATGGTAATCTTGCAACATGAGTTCAGTAATAGGTTGCAGTTTCATCCAATCTGATATATTTCACACCTCAAACCTCACCTGAACAAGAACATCGGGTCTGTATATGGTAATCTTGCAACATGAGTTCAGTAATGGGTTGAAGTTTCATTCAATCTGATATATTTCACACCTCAAACCTCACCTGGATGAGAACATCGGGATTGTATATGGTAATCTTGCAACATGAGTTCAGTAATAGGTTTGCAGTTTCATTCAATCTGATATATTTCACACCTTAAATCACACCTGGACGAGAATATCGGGTCTGTATATGGTAATCTTGCAACATGAGTTCAGTAATAGGTTGCAGTTTCATCCAATCTGATATATTTCACACCTCAAATCTCACCTGGACGAGAACATCTGTTATGTATATGGTAATCTTGCAACATGAGTTTAGTAATAGGTTGTAGTTTCATCCAATCTGATATATTTCCCACCACAAATCCCACCTGGATGAGAACATCGGGTCTGTATATGGTAATCTTGCAACATCAGTTCAGTAATAGGTTGCAGTTTCATCTAATCTGATATATTTCACACCTCAAACCTCACCTGAACGAGAACATCGGGATTATATATGGTAATCTTGCAACATGAGTTCAGTAATAGGTTGAAGTTTCATCCAATCTGTATATTTCACACCTCAAACCTCACATGGACGAGAATATCGCGTTTGTATGTAGTAATATTGCAACATGAGTTCAGTAATATGTTGCAGTTTTATTCAATCTGATATATTTCACACCTCAAACCTCACCTGGACGAGAACATCGGGTCTGTATATGGTAATCTTGCAACATGAGTTCAGTAATAGGTTGCAGTTTCATCCAATCTGATATATTCACAGCTCAAACCTCACCTGGACAAGAACATTGGTTCTGTATATGGTAATATTGCAACATGAGTTCAGTAATAGGTTACATTTTTATCCAATCTGATATATTTCACACCTTAAGCCTCACCTGGACGAGAACATCGGGTCTGTATATGGTAATTTTGCAACATGAGTTTAGTAATTAGTTTTAGTTTCATCCAATCTTATATATTTCCCACCTCAAATCCCACCTGGACAAGAATATCGGGTTTGTATATGGTAATCTTGCGACAT
>NC_039359.1:145975068-145975280 GCF_003573695.1 Papaver somniferum
AGTTCGGTAATAGGTTGCAGTTTCATCCAATCTGATATATTTTACACCTCAAACCTCACCTGAACGAGAACATCTGGTCTGTATATGGTAATCTTGCAACATGATTTTAGTAATAGGTTGCAGTTTCATCCTATCTGATATATTTCACACCTCAAACCTCACCTGGACGAGAACATCGGGTCTGTATGTGGTAATCTTGCAACATGAGTTCA
>NC_039359.1:145975290-145980652 GCF_003573695.1 Papaver somniferum
ATCGGGTCTGTATATGGTAATTTTGCAACATGAGTTTAGTAATTAGTTTTAGTTTCATCCAATCTTATATATTTCCCACCTCAAATCCCACCTGGACAAGAATATCGGGTTTGTATATGGTAATCTTGCGACATTAGTTCGGTAATAGGTTGCAGTTTCATCCAATCTGATATATTTTACACCTCAAACCTCACCTGAACGAGAACATCTGGTCTGTATATGGTAATCTTGCAACATGATTTTAGTAATAGGTTGCAGTTTCATCCTATCTGATATATTTCACACCTCAAACCTCACCTGGACGAGAACATCGGGTCTGTATGTGGTAATCTTGCAACATGAGTTCAATAATAGATTACATTTTCATTTAATCTGATATATTTCACACCTTAAATCCCACCTGTACGAGAACATCGGGTCTGGATATGGTAATCTTGCAACATGAGTTTAGTAATAGGTTGTAGTTTCATCCAATCTTATATATTTCCCACCTCAAATCCCACCTGGACAGGAACATCGGCTCTGTATATGGTAATCTTGCAACATCAGTTCGGTAATAGGTTTCTGTTTCATCCAATCTGATATATTTCACACTTCAAACCTCACCTAAGCGAGAACATCTGGTCTGTATATGGTAATATTGCAACATGATTTCAGTAATAGGTTTCAGTTTCATCCAATCTGATATATTTCACACCTCAAACCTCGCCTGAATAAGAACCTCAGGTATGTATATGGTAATATTGCAACATTAGTTCATTAAGAGGTTGTAGTTTCATCCAATCTGATATATTTGACACCTTAAATCCCACCTGGAAGAGAACATCGGGTCTGTATATGGTAATCTTGCAACATGAGTTCAGTAATAGGTTGCAGTTTCATCCAATCTGATATATTTCACACCTTAAACCTCACTTGGACGAGAACATCGGGTCTGTATATGGTAATCTTGCAACATGAGTTCAATAATAGGTTGTAGTTTCATCCAATCTTATATATTTCACACCTCAAACCTCACCTGGACGAGAACATCGGGTCTGTATATGGTATTCTTGCAATATGATTTCATTAATATGTCGCAGTTTCATCCAATCTGATATATTTCACACCTCAAATCCCACCTGGACGAGAATTTCGGGTCAGTATATGATAATCTTGCAACATTAGTTCGGTAATAGGATGCAGTTTCATCTAATCTGATATGTTTCACACCTCAAACCTCACCTGAACAAGAACATTGGGTCTGTATATGCTAATCTTGCAACATGAATTCATTAATAGGTTGTAGTTTCATCCAATCTGATATATTTGACACCTTAAATCCCACCTGGACGAGAACATCGGGTCTGTATTTGGTAATCTTGCAACATGAGTTCAGTAATAGGTTGCAGTTTCATCCAATCTAATATATATTTCACACCTCAAATCCCCCCTGGACGAGAACATCGGGTCTGTATATTGTAATCTTGCAACATGAGTTCAGTAATAGGTTGTATTTTCATCCAATGTGATATATTTCACACCTCAAACCTCACATGTACGAGAACATCGGGTCTGTATATGGTAATCTTGCAACATGAGTTCATTAATAGGTCGCAGTTTCATCCAATCTGATATATTTCACACCTCAAATCCCACCTGGACGAGAATTTCGGGTTAGTATATGATAATCTTGCAACATGAGTTCGGTAATAGGATGCAGTTTCATCCAATCTAATATGTTTCACACCTCAAACCTCACCTGAACAAGAACATCGGGTCTGTATATAGTAATCTTGCAACATGAGTTCAGTAATATGTTGCAGTTTCATTCAATCTGATATATTTCACACCTTAAATCCCACCTGGACGAGAACATCAGGTCTGTATATGGTAATCTTGCAACATGAGTTCAGTAATAGGTTTCAGTTTCATCGAATCTGATATATTTCACACCTCAAACCTCACCTGAACAAGAACATCGGGTCTGTATATGGTAATCTTGCAACATGAGTTCAGTAATAGGTTGCAGTTTCATCCAATCTGATATATTTCACACCTCAAACCTGACAGGGACGAGAACATTGGGATTGTATATGGTAATCTTGCAACATGAGTTCAGTAATAGGTTGCAGTTTCATCCAATATGATATATTTCACACCTCAAACCTCACCTGGACGAGAATATCGCGTTTGTATGTAGTAATCTTGCAACATGAGTTCAGTAATATGTTGCAGTTTTATTCAATCTGATATATTTCACACCTCAAACCTCACCTGGACGAGAACATCGGGTCTGTATATGGTAATCTTGCAACATGATTTCAGTAATAGGTTGCATTTTCATCCAATCTGATATATTTCACACCTTAAACCTCACCTGGACGAGAACATTGGGTCTGTATGTGGTAATTTTGCAACATGATTTCAGTAATAGGTTGCAGTTTCATCCAATCTGATATATTTCACACCTCAAACCTCACCTGTACGAGAACATCGGGTCTTTACATGCTAATCTTGCAACACGAGTTCGGTAATAGGTTGCAGTTTCATCCAATCTGATATATTTCACACCTCAAACCTCACCTGGACGAGAACATCGAGTCTGTATATGGTAATCTTCCAACCTGAGTTCGGTAATAGATTGTAGTTTCAGCCAATCTGATATATTTCACACCTCAAACATCACCCGGACGAGAACATCGGGTCTGTATATGGTAATATTACAACATGAGTTCAGTAATAGGTTGCAGTTTCATCCAATCTGATATATTTTACACCTCACCTAGACGACAACATCAGGTCTGTATATGGTAATCTTGCAACAAGAATTAAGTAATAGGTTGCAGTTTTATCCAATCTGATATATTTCTTACCTCAAATTCCACCTGGCCGAGAACATCGGGAATGTATATGCTAATCTTGCAACATCAGTTCAGTAATAGGTTGCAGTTTCATCCAATCTGATATATTTCACACCTCAAACCTCACCTGAACAAGAACATCGGGTCTGTATATGGTAATCTTGCAACATGAGTTCAATAATAGGTTGCAGTTTCATCCAATCTGATATATTTCACACCTAAAATCCCACCTGTACGAGAACATCGGGTCTGTATATGGTAATCTTGCAACATGAGTTCAATAATAGGTTGTAGTTTCATCCAATCTGATATATTTCACACCTCAAATCCCACCTGGACGAGAATTTCGGGTCAGTATATGATAATCTTGCAACATTAGTTCGGTAATAGGATGCAGTTTCATCTAATCTGATATGTTTCACACCTCAAACCTCACCTAAACAAGAACATCGGGTCTGTATATGGTAATCTTGCAACATGAGTTTAGTAATAGGTTGTAGTTTCATCCAATCTTATATATTTCCCACCTCAAATCCCACCTGGACAAGAACATCGGCTCTGTATATGGTAATCTTGCAACATCAGTTTGGTAATAGGTTTCAGTTTCATCCAATCTGATATATTTCACACTTCAAACCTCACCTAAGCGAGAACATCGGGTCTGTATATGGTAATATTGCAACATGATTTCAGTAATAGGTTTCAGTTTCATCCAATCTGATATATTTCACACCTCAAACCTCACCTGAATAAGAACCTCGGGTCTGTATATGGTAATCTTGCAACATTAGTTCATTAATAGGTTGTAGTTTCATCCAATATGATATATTTGACACCTTAAATCCCACCTGGACGAGAACATTGGGTCTGTATATGGTAATCTTGCAACATGAGTTCAGTAATAGGTTGCAGTTTCATCCAATCTGATATATTTCACACCTTAAACCTCACCTGGACGAGAACATCGGGTCTGTATATGGTAATCTTGCAACATGAGTTCAATAATAGGTTGTAGTTTCATCCAATCTTATATATTTCACACCTCAAACCTCACCTGGACGAGAACATCGGGTCTGTATATGGTATTCTTGCAACATGATTTCATTAATGGGTCGCAGTTTCATCCAATCTGATATATTTCACACCTCAAATCCCACCTGGACGAGAATTTCGGGTCAGTATATGATAATCTTGCAACATTAGTTCGGTAATAGGATGCAGTTTCATCTAATCTGATATGTTTCACACCTCAATCCTCACCTGAACAAGAACATCGGGTCTATATATGGTAATCTTGCAACATGAGTTCAGTAATAGGTTGCAGTTTAATTCAATCTGATATATTTCACACCTTAAATCCCACCTGGACGAGAACATCAGGTCTGTATATGGTAATCTTGCAACATGAGTTCAGTGAAAGGTTGCAGTTTCATCCAATCTGATATATTTCACACCTCAAACCTCACCTGAACAAGAACATTGGGTCTGTATATGGTAATCTTGCAACATGAGTTCAGTAATAGGTTGTAGTTTCATCCAATCTGATATATTTCACACCTCAAACCTCACCTGGACGAGAACATCGGGATTGTATATGGTAATCTTGCAACATGAGTTCAGTAATAGGTTGAAGTTTCATACAATCTGTATATTTCACACCTCAAACCTCACATGGACGAGAATATCGCGTTTGTATGTAGTAATATTGCAACATGAGTTCAGTAATAAGTTGCAGTTTTATTCAATCTGATATATTTCACACCTCAAACCTCACCTGGACGAGAACATCGGGTCTGTATATGGTAATCTTGCAACATGAGTTCAGTAATAGGTTGCAGTTTCATCCAATCTGATATATTCACAGCTCAAACCTCACCTGGACAAGAACATCGGTTCTGTATATGGTAATATTGCAACATGAATTCAGTAATAGGTTGCATTTTTATCCAATCTGATATATTTCACACCTTAAGCCTCACCTGGACGAGAACATCGGGTCTGTATATGGTAATTTTGCAACATGAGTTTAGTAATTAGTTTTAGTTTCATCCAATCTGATATATTTCACACCTCAAATCCCACCTGGACGAGAATTTCGGGTCAGTATATGATAATCTTGCAACATTAGTTCGGTAATATGATGCAGTTTCATCTAATCTGATATGTTTCACACCTCAATCCTCACCTGAACAAGAACATCGGGTCTATATATGGTAATCTTGCAACATGAGTTCAGTAATAGGTTGCAGTTTAATTCAATCTGATATATTTCACACCTTAAATCCCACCTGGACGAGAACATCAGGTCTGTATATGGTAATCTTGCAACATGAGTTCAGTGAAAGGTTGCAGTTTCATCCAATCTGATATATTTCACACCTCAAACCTCACCTGAACAAGAACATTGGGTCTGTATATGGTAATCTTGCAACATGAGTTCAGTAATAGGTTGTAGTTTCATCCAATCTGATATATTTCACACCTCAAACCTCACCTGGACGAGAACATCGGGATTGTAT
>NC_039359.1:145980662-145982669 GCF_003573695.1 Papaver somniferum
TTCAGTAATAGGTTGCATTTTTATCCAATCTGATATATTTCACACCTTAAGCCTCACCTGGACGAGAACATCGGGTCTGTATATGGTAATTTTGCAACATGAGTTTAGTAATTAGTTTTAGTTTCATCCAATCTGATATATTTCACACCTCAAATCCCACCTGGACGAGAATTTCGGGTCAGTATATGATAATCTTGCAACATTAGTTCGGTAATATGATGCAGTTTCATCTAATCTGATATGTTTCACACCTCAATCCTCACCTGAACAAGAACATCGGGTCTATATATGGTAATCTTGCAACATGAGTTCAGTAATAGGTTGCAGTTTAATTCAATCTGATATATTTCACACCTTAAATCCCACCTGGACGAGAACATCAGGTCTGTATATGGTAATCTTGCAACATGAGTTCAGTGAAAGGTTGCAGTTTCATCCAATCTGATATATTTCACACCTCAAACCTCACCTGAACAAGAACATTGGGTCTGTATATGGTAATCTTGCAACATGAGTTCAGTAATAGGTTGTAGTTTCATCCAATCTGATATATTTCACACCTCAAACCTCACCTGGACGAGAACATCGGGATTGTATGTGGTAATCTTGCAACATGAGTTCAGTAATAGGTTGAAGTTTCATACAATCTGTATATTTCACACCTCAAACCTCACATGGACGAGAATATCGCGTTTGTATGTAGTAATATTGCAACATGAGTTCAGTAATAAGTTGCAGTTTTATTCAATCTGATATATTTCACACCTCAAACCTCACCTGGACGAGAACATCGGGTCTGTATATGGTAATCTTGCAACATGAGTTCAGTAATAGGTTGCAGTTTCATCCAATCTGATATATTCACAGCTCAAACCTCACCTGGACAAGAACATCGATTCTGTATATGGTAATATTGCAACATGAGTTCAGTAATAGGTTGCATTTTTATCCAATCTGATATATTTCACACCTTAAGCCTCACCTGGACGAGAACATCGGGTCTGTATATGGTAATTTTGCAACATGAGTTTAGTAATTAGTTTTAGTTTCATCCAATCTTATATATTTCCCACCTCAAATCTCACCTGGACAAGAATATCGGGTTTGTATATGGTAATCTTGCGACATCAGTTCGGTAATAGGTTGCAGTTTCATCCAATCTGATATATTTTACACCTCAAACCTCACCTGAACGAGAACATCTGGTCTGTATATGGTAATCTTGCAACATGATTTTAGTAATAGGTTGCAGTTTCATCCTATCTGATATATTTCACACCTCAAACCTCACCTGGACGAGAACATCGGGTCTGTATGTGGTAATCTTGCAACATGAGTTCAGTAATAGATTACATTTTCATCTAATCTGATATATTTCACACCTTAAATCCCACCTGTACGAGAACATCGGGTCTGGATATGGTAATCTTGCAACATGAGTTTAGTAATAGGTTGTAGTTTCATCCAATCTTATATATTTCCTACCTCAAATCCCACCTGGACAAGAACATCGGCTCTGTATATGGTATTCTTGCAACATCAGTTCGGTAATAGGTTTCAGTTTCATCCAATCTGATATATTTCACACCTCAAACATCACCTGAATAAGAACATCGGGTCTGTATATGGTAATCTTGCAACATAAGTTCATTTATAGGTTGTAGTTTCATTCAATCTGATATATTTGACACCTTAAATCCCACCTGGACGAGAACATCGGGTCTGTATATGGTATTCTTGCAACATGATTTCATTAATATGTCGCAGTTTCATCCAATCTGATATATTTCACACCTCAAATCCCACCTGGACGAGAATTTCGGGTCTGTATATGGTATTCTTGCAACATGAGTTCGGTAATAGGATGCAGTTTCATCTAATCTGATATGTTTCACACCTCAAACCTCACCTGAACAAGAACATCGGGTCTGTATATGGTAATCTTGCAACATGAGTTCAGTAATAGGTTGCAGTTTAATTCAATCTGATATATTTCACACCTTAAAT
>NC_039359.1:145982782-145997160 GCF_003573695.1 Papaver somniferum
ATATATTTCACACCTCAAACCTCACCTGAACAAGAACATCGGGTCTGTATATGGTAATCTTGCAACATGAGTTCAGTAATAGGTTGTAGTTTCATCCAATCTGATATATTTCATACCTCAAACCTCACCTGGACGAGAACATCGGTATTGTATATGGTAATCTTGCAACATGAGTTCAGTAATAGGTTGTAGTTTCAGCCAATCTGATATATTTCACACCTCAAACCTCACCTGGACGAGAACATCGGGTCTGTATTTGGAAATCTTGCAACATGAGTTCAGTAATAGGTTGCAGTTTCATCCAATATGATATATTTCACACCTTAAACCTCACCTGGACGATAACATCGGGTCTGTATATGGTAATCTTGCAACATGAGATCAATAATAGGTTGTAGTTTCATCCAATCTTATATATTTCACACCTCAAACCTCACCTGGACGAGAACATCGGGTCTGTATATGGTATTCTTGCAACATGATTTCATTAATAGGTCGCAGTTTCATCCAATCTGATATATTTCACACCTCAAATCCCACCTGGACGAGAATTTCGAGTCAGTATATGATAATCTTGCAATATTAGTTCGGTAATAGGATGCAGTTTCATCTAATCTGATATGTTTCACACCTCAAACCTCGCCTGAATAAGAACCTCGGGTATGTATATGGTAATCTTGCAACATGAGTTCATTAAGAGGTTGTACTTTCATCCAATCTGATATATTTGACACCTTAAATCCCACATGGAAGAGAACATCGGGTCTGTATATGGTAATCTTGCAACATGAGTTCAGTAATAGGTTGCAGTTTCATCCAATCTGATATATTTCACACCTTAAACCTCACTTGGACGAGAACATCGGGTCTGTATATGTAATCTTGCAACATGAGTTCAATAATAGGTTGTAGTTTCATCCAATCTTATATATTTCACACCTCAAACCTCACCTGGACGAGAACATCGGGTCTGTATATGGTATTCTTGCAACATGATTTCATTAATATGTCGCAGTTTCATCCAATCTGATATATTTCACACCTCAAATCCCACCTGGACGAGAATTTCGGGTCAGTATATGATAATCTTGCAACATTAGTTCGGTAATAGGATGCAGTTTCATCTAATCTGATATGTTTCACACCTCAAACCTCACCTGAACAAGAACATCGGGTCTGTATATGGTAATCTTGCAACATGAGTTCAGTAATAGGTTGCAGTTTAATTCAATCTGATATATTTCACACCTTAAATCCCACCTAGACGAGAACATCAGGTCTGTATATGGTAATCTTGCAACATGAGTTCAGTAATAGGTTGCAGTTTCATCCAATCTGATATATTTCACACCTCAAACCTCACCTGAACAAGAACATCGGGTCTGTATATGGTAATCTTGCAACATGAGTTCAGTAATAGGTTGTAGTTTCATCCAATCTGATATATTTCACACCTCAAACCTCACCTGGACGAGAACATCGGTATTGTATATGGTAATCTTGCAACATGAGTTCAGTAATAGGTTGAAGTTTCATCCAATTTGTATATTTCACACCTCAAACCTCACATGGACGAGAATATCGTGTTTGTATGTAGTAATATTGCAACATGAGTTCAGTAATATGTTGCAGTTTTATTCAATCTGATATATTTCACACCTCAAACCTCACCTGGACGAGAACATCGGGTCTGTATATGGTAATCTTGCAACATGAGTTCAGTAATAGGTTGCAGTTTCATCCAATCTGATATATTCACACCTCAAACCTCACCTGGACAAGAACATCGGTTCTGTATATGGTAATATTGCAACATGAGTTCAGTAATAGGTTGCATTTTTATCCAATCTGATATATTTCACACCTTAAGCCTCACCTGGACGAGAACATCGGGTCTGTATATGGTAATCTTGCAACATGAGTTTAGTAATAGGTTTTAGTTTCATCCAATCTTATATATTTCCCACCTCAAATCCCACCTGGACAAGAACATCGGGTTTGTATATGGTAATCTTGCGACATCAGTTCGGTAATAGGTTGCAGTTTCATCCAATCTGATATATTTTACACCTCAAGCCTCACCTGGACGAGAACATCGGGTCTGTATATGGTAATCTTGCAACATGATTTTAGTAATAGGTTGCAGTTTCATCATATCTGATATATTTCACACCTCAAACCTCACCTGGACGAGAACATCGGGTCTGTATGTGGTAATCTTGCAACATGAGTTCAGTAATAGATTACAGTTTCATCTAATCTGATATATTTCACACCTTAAATACCACCTGTACGAGAACATCGGGTCTGTATATGCTAATCTTGCAACATGAGTTTAGTAATAGGTTGTAGTTTCATCCAATCTTATATATTTCCCACCTCAAATCCCACCTGGACAAGAACATCGGCTCTGTATATGGTAATCTTGCAACATCAGTTCGGTAATAGGTTTCAGTTTCATCCAATCTGATATATTTCACACTTCAAACCTCACCTAAGCGAGAACATCGGGTCTGTATATGGTAATATTGCAACATGATTTCAGTAATAGGTTTCAGTTTCATCCAATCTGATATATTTCACACCTCAAACCTCACCTGAATAAGAACCTCGGGTCTGTATATGGTAATCTTGCAACATTAGTTCATTAATAGGTTGTAGTTTCATCCAATATGATATATTTGACACCTTAAATCCCACCTGGACGAGAACATTGGGTCTGTATATGGTAATCTTGCAACATGAGTTCAGTAATAGGTTGCAGTTTCATCCAATCTGATATATTTCACACCT
This sequence comes from Papaver somniferum, assembly GCF_003573695.1. Lineage (NCBI taxonomy): Eukaryota > Viridiplantae > Streptophyta > Magnoliopsida > Ranunculales > Papaveraceae > Papaver > Papaver somniferum. Next base: position 145,985,576 of record NC_039359.1, read on the forward strand.
TAAACCTCACCTGGACGAGAACATCGGGTCTGTATATGGTAATCTTGCAACATGAGTTCAATAATAGGTTGTAGTTTCATCCAATCTTATATATTTCACACCTCAAACCTCACCTGGACGAGAACATCGGGTCTGTATATGGTATTCTTGCAACATGATTTCATTAATATGTCGCAGTTTCATCCAATCTGATATATTTCACACCTCAAATCCCACCTGGACGAGAATTTCGGGTCAGTATATGATAATCTTGCAACATTAGTTCGGTAATAGGATGCAGTTTCATCTAATCTGATATGTTTCACACCTCAAACCTCACCTGAACAAGAACATCGGGTCTGTATATGGTAATCTTGCAACATGAGTTCAGTAATAGGTTGCAGTTTAATTCAATCTGATATATTTCACACCTTAAATACCACCTAGACGAGAACATCAGGTCTGTATATGGTAATCTTGCAACATGAGTTCAGTAATAGGTTGCAGTTTCATCCAATCTGATATATTTCACACCTCAAACCTCACCTGAACAAGAACATCGGGTCTGTATATGGTAATCTTGCAACATGAGTTCAGTAATAGGTTGTAGTTTCATCCAATATGATATATTTCACACCTCAAACCTCACCTGGACGAGAACATCGGTATTGTATATGGTAATCTTGCAACATGAGTTCAGTAATAGGTTGAAGTTTCATCCAATTTGTATATTTCACACCTCAAACCTCACATGGACGAGAATATCGCGTTTGTATGTAGTAATATTGCAACATGAGTTCAGTAATATGTTGCAGTTTTATTCAATCTGATATATTTCACACCTCAAACCTCACCTGGACGAGAACATCGGGTCTGTATATGGTAATCTTGCAACATGAGTTCAGTAATAGGTTGCAGTTTCATCCAATCTGATATATTCACAGCTCAAACCTCACCTGGACAAGAACATTGGTTCTGTATATGGTAATATTGCAACATGAGTTCAGTAATAGGTTACATTTTTATCCAATCTGATATATTTCACACCTTAAGCCTCACCTGGACGAGAACATCGGGTCTGTATATGGTAATTTTGCAACATGAGTTTAGTAATTAGTTTTAGTTTCATCCAATCTTATATATTTCCCACCTCAAATCCCACCTGGACAAGAATATCGGGTTTGTATATGGTAATCTTGCGACATTAGTTCGGTAATAGGTTGCAGTTTCATCCAATCTGATATATTTTACACCTCAAACCTCACCTGAACGAGAACATCTGGTCTGTATATGGTAATCTTGCAACATGATTTTAGTAATAGGTTGCAGTTTCATCCTATCTGATATATTTCACACCTCAAACCTCACCTGGACGAGAACATCGGGTCTGTATGTGGTAATCTTGCAACATGAGTTCAATAATAGATTACATTTTCATTTAATCTGATATATTTCACACCTTAAATCCCACCTGTACGAGAACATCGGGTCTGGATATGGTAATCTTGCAACATGAGTTTAGTAATAGGTTGTAGTTTCATCCAATCTTATATATTTCCCACCTCAAATCCCACCTGGACAGGAACATCGGCTCTGTATATGGTAATCTTGCAACATCAGTTCGGTAATAGGTTTCTGTTTCATCCAATCTGATATATTTCACACTTCAAACCTCACCTAAGCGAGAACATCTGGTCTGTATATGGTAATATTGCAACATGATTTCAGTAATAGGTTTCAGTTTCATCCAATCTGATATATTTCACACCTCAAACCTCGCCTGAATAAGAACCTCAGGTATGTATATGGTAATATTGCAACATTAGTTCATTAAGAGGTTGTAGTTTCATCCAATCTGATATATTTGACACCTTAAATCCCACCTGGAAGAGAACATCGGGTCTGTATATGGTAATCTTGCAACATGAGTTCAGTAATAGGTTGCAGTTTCATCCAATCTGATATATTTCACACCTTAAACCTCACTTGGACGAGAACATCGGGTCTGTATATGGTAATCTTGCAACATGAGTTCAATAATAGGTTGTAGTTTCATCCAATCTTATATATTTCACACCTCAAACCTCACCTGGACGAGAACATCGGGTCTGTATATGGTATTCTTGCAATATGATTTCATTAATATGTCGCAGTTTCATCCAATCTGATATATTTCACACCTCAAATCCCACCTGGACGAGAATTTCGGGTCAGTATATGATAATCTTGCAACATTAGTTCGGTAATAGGATGCAGTTTCATCTAATCTGATATGTTTCACACCTCAAACCTCACCTGAACAAGAACATTGGGTCTGTATATGCTAATCTTGCAACATGAATTCATTAATAGGTTGTAGTTTCATCCAATCTGATATATTTGACACCTTAAATCCCACCTGGACGAGAACATCGGGTCTGTATTTGGTAATCTTGCAACATGAGTTCAGTAATAGGTTGCAGTTTCATCCAATCTAATATATATTTCACACCTCAAATCCCACCTGGACGAGAACATCGGGTCTGTATATTGTAATCTTGCAACATGAGTTCAGTAATAGGTTGTATTTTCATCCAATGTGATATATTTCACACCTCAAACCTCACATGTACGAGAACATCGGGTCTGTATATGGTAATCTTGCAACATGAGTTCATTAATAGGTCGCAGTTTCATCCAATCTGATATATTTCACACCTCAAATCCCACCTGGACGAGAATTTCGGGTTAGTATATGATAATCTTGCAACATGAGTTCGGTAATAGGATGCGGTTTCATCCAATCTAATATGTTTCACACCTCAAACCTCACCTGAACAAGAACATCGGGTCTGTATATAGTAATCTTGCAACATGAGTTCAGTAATATGTTGCAGTTTCATTCAATCTGATATATTTCACACCTTAAATCCCACCTGGACGAGAACATCAGGTCTGTATATGGTAATCTTGCAACTTGAGTTCAGTAATAGGTTACAGTTTCATCTAATCTGATATATTTCACACCTCAAATCCCACCTGTACGAGAACATCGGGTTTGTATATGGTAATGTTGCAACATGAGTTCGGTAATAGGTTGCAATTTCATCCAATCTGATATATTTCACACCTCAAACCTCACCTGAATAAGAACATCGGGTCTGTATATGGTAATCTTGCAACATGAATTCATTAATAGGTTGTAGTTTCATCCAATCTGATATATTTGACACCTTAAATCCCACCTGGACGAAAACATCGGGTCTGTATTTGGTAATCTTGCAACATGAGTTCAGTAATAGGTTGTATTTTCATCCAATCTGATATATTTCACACCTCAAACCTCACCTGTACGAGAACATCGGGTCTGTATATGGTAGTCTTGCAACATGAGTTCATTAATAGGTCGCAGTTTCATCTAATCTGATATATTTCACACCTCAAATCCCACCTGGACGAGAATTTCGGGTTAGTATATGATAATCTTGCAACATGAGTTCGGTAATAGGATGCAGTTTCATCCAATATGATATGTTTCACACCTCAAACCTCACTTGAACAAGAACATCGGGTCTGTATATAGTAATCTTGCAACATGAGTTCAATAATATGTTGCAGTTTCATTCAATCTGATATATTTCACACCTTAAATCCCACCTGGACGAGAACATCAGGTCTGTATATGGTAATCTTGCAACATGAGTTCAGTAATAGGTTGCAGTTTAATTCAATCTGATATATTTCACACCTTAAATCCCACCTAGACGAGAACATCAGGTCTGTATATGGTAATCTTGCAACATGAGTTCAGTAATAGGTTGCAGTTTCATCCAATCTGATATATTTCACACCTCAAACCTCACCTGAATAGGAAAATCGGGTCTGTATATGGTAATCTTGCAACATGAGTTCAGTAATAGGTTGTAGTTTCATCCAATCTGATATATTTCACACCTCAAACCTCACCTGGACGAGAACATCGGTATTGTATATGGTAATCTTGCAACATGAGTTCAGTAATAGGTTGAAGTTTCATCCAATTTGTATATTTCACACCTCAAACCTCACATGGACGAGAATATCGTGTTTGTATGTAGTAATATTGCAACATGAGTTCAGTAATATGTTGCAGTTTTATTCAATCTGATATATTTCACACCTCAAACCTCACCTGGACGAGAACATCGGGTCTGTATATGGTAATCTTGCAACATGAGTTCAGTAATAGGTTGCAGTTTCATCCAATCTGATATATTCACACCTCAAACCTCACCTGGACAAGAACATCGGTTCTGTATATGGTAATATTGCAACATGAGTTCAGTAATAGGTTGCATTTTTATCCAATCTGATATATTTCACACCTTAAGCCTCACCTGGACGAGAACATCGGGTCTGTATATGGTAATCTTGCAACATGAGTTTAGTAATAGGTATTAGTTTCATCCAATCTTATATATTTCCCACCTCAAATCCCACCTGGACAAGAACATCGGGTTTGTATATGGTAATCTTGCGACATCAGTTCGGTAATAGGTTGCAGTTTCATCCAATCTGATATATTTTACACCTCAAGCCTCACCTGGACGAGAACATCGGGTCTGCATATGGTAATCTTGCAACATGATTTTAGTAATAGGTTGCAGTTTCATCATATCTGATATATTTCACACCTCAAACCTCACCTGGACGAGAACATCGGGTCTGTATGTGGTAATCTTGCAACATGAGTTCAGTAATAGATTACAGTTTCATCTAATCTGATATATTTCACACCTTAAATCCCACCTGTACGAGAACATCGGGTCTCTATATGCTAATCTAGAAACATGAATTCATTAATAGGTTGTAGTTTCATCCAATCTGATATATTTGACACCTTAAATCCCTCCTGGACGAGAACATCGGGTCTGTATTTGGTAATCTTGCAACATGAGTTCAGTAATAGGTTGCAGTTTCATCCAATCTAATATATATTTCACACCTCAAATCCCACCTGGACGAGAACATCGGGTCTGTATATTGTAATCTTGCAACATGAGTTCAGTAATAGGTTGTATTTTCATCCAATGTGATATATTTCACACCTCAAACCTCACATGTACGAGAACATCGGGTCTGTATATGGTAATCTTGCAACATGAGTTCATTAATAGGTCGCAGTTTCATCCAATCTGATATATTTCACACCTCAAATCCCACCTGGACGAGAATTTCGGGTTAGTATATGATAATCTTGCAACATGAGTTCGGTAATAGGATGCGGTTTCATCCAATCTAATATGTTTCACACCTCAAACCTCACCTGAACAAGAACATCGGGTCTGTATATAGTAATCTTGCAACATGAGTTCAGTAATATGTTGCAGTTTCATTCAATCTGATATATTTCACACCTTAAATCCCACCTGGACGAGAACATCAGGTCTGTATATGGTAATCTTGCAACTTGAGTTCAGTAATAGGTTACAGTTTCATCTAATCTGATATATTTCACACCTCAAATCCCACCTGTACGAGAACATCGGGTTTGTATATGGTAATGTTGCAACATGAGTTCGGTAATAGGTTGCAATTTCATCCAATCTGATATATTTCACACCTCAAACCTCACCTGAATAAGAACATCGGGTCTGTATATGGTAATCTTGCAACATGAATTCATTAATAGGTTGTAGTTTCATCCAATCTGATATATTTGACACCTTAAATCCCACCTGGACGAAAACATCGGGTCTGTATTTGGTAATCTTGCAACATGAGTTCAGTAATAGGTTGTATTTTCATCCAATCTGATATATTTCACACCTCAAACCTCACCTGTACGAGAACATCGGGTCTGTATATGGTAGTCTTGCAACATGAGTTCATTAATAGGTCGCAGTTTCATCTAATCTGATATATTTCACACCTCAAATCCCACCTGGACGAGAATTTCGGGTTAGTATATGATAATCTTGCAACATGAGTTCGGTAATAGGATGCAGTTTCATCCAATATGATATGTTTCACACCTCAAACCTCACTTGAACAAGAACATCGGGTCTGTATATAGTAATCTTGCAACATGAGTTCAATAATATGTTGCAGTTTCATTCAATCTGATATATTTCACACCTTAAATCCCACCTGGACGAGAACATCAGGTCTGTATATGGTAATCTTGCAACATGAGTTCAGTAATAGGTTGCAGTTTAATTCAATCTGATATATTTCACACCTTAAATCCCACCTAGACGAGAACATCAGGTCTGTATATGGTAATCTTGCAACATGAGTTCAGTAATAGGTTGCAGTTTCATCCAATCTGATATATTTCACACCTCAAACCTCACCTGAATAGGAAAATCGGGTCTGTATATGGTAATCTTGCAACATGAGTTCAGTAATAGGTTGTAGTTTCATCCAATCTGATATATTTCACACCTCAAACCTCACCTGGACGAGAACATCGGTATTGTATATGGTAATCTTGCAACATGAGTTCAGTAATAGGTTGTAGTTTCAGCCAATCTGATATATTTCACACCTCAAACCTCACCTGGACGAGAACATCGGGTCTGTATATGGTAATCTTGCAACATGAGTTCAGTAATAGGTTGCAGTTTCATCCAATATGATATATTTCACACCTTAAACCTCACCTGGACCAGAACATCGGGTCTGTATATGGTAATCTTGCAACATGAGATCAATAATAGGTTGTAGTTTCATCCAATCTTATATATTTCACACCTCAAACCTCACCTGGACGAGAACATCGGGTCTGTATATGGTATTCTTGCAACATGATTTCATTAATAGGTCGCAGTTTCATCCAATCTGATATATTTCACACCTCAAATCCCACCTGGACGAGAATTTCGGGTCAGTATATGATAATCTTGCAATATTAGTTCGGTAATAGGATGCAGTTTCATCTAATCTGATATGTTTCACACCTCAAACCTCGCCTGAATAAGAACCTCGGGTATGTATATGGTAATCTTGCAACATGAGTTCATTAAGAGGTTGTACTTTCATCCAATCTGATATATTTGACACCTTAAATCCCACCTGGAAGAGAACATCGGGTCTGTATATGGTAATCTTGCAACATGAGTTCAGTAATAGGTTGCAGTTTCATCCAATCTGATATATTTCACACCTTAAACCTCACTTGGACGAGAACATCGGGTCTGTATATGGTAATCTTGCAACATGAGTTCAATAATAGGTTGTAGTTTCATCCAATCTTATATATTTCACACCTCAAACCTCACCTGGACGAGAACATCGGGTCTGTATATGGTATTCTTGCAACATGATTTCATTAATATGTCGCAGTTTCATCCAATCTGATATATTTCACACCTCAAATCCCACCTGGACGAGAATTTCGGGTCAGTATATGATAATCTTGCAACATTAGTTCGGTAATAGGATGCAGTTTCATCTAATCTGATATGTTTCACACCTCAAACCTCACCTGAACAAGAACATCGGGTCTGTATATGGTAATCTTGCAACATGAGTTCAGTAATAGGTTGCAGTTTAATTCAATCTGATATATTTCACACCTTAAATACCACCTAGACGAGAACATCAGGTCTGTATATGGTAATCTTGCAACATGAGTTCAGTAATAGGTTGCAGTTTCATCCAATCTGATATATTTCACACCTCAAACCTCACCTGAACAAGAACATCGGGTCTGTATATGGTAATCTTGCAACATGAGTTCAGTAATAGGTTGTAGTTTCATCCAATATGATATATTTCACACCTCAAACCTCACCTGGACGAGAACATCGGTATTGTATATGGTAATCTTGCAACATGAGTTCAGTAATAGGTTGAAGTTTCATCCAATTTGTATATTTCACACCTCAAACCTCACATGGACGAGAATATCGCGTTTGTATGTAGTAATATTGCAACATGAGTTCAGTAATATGTTGCAGTTTTATTCAATCTGATATATTTCACACCTCAAACCTCACCTGGACGAGAACATCGGGTCTGTATATGGTAATCTTGCAACATGAGTTCAGTAATAGGTTGCAGTTTCATCCAATCTGATATATTCACACCTCAAACCTCACCTGGACAAGAACATCGGTTCTGTATATGGTAATATTGCAACATGAGTTCAGTAATAGGTTGCATTTTTATCCAATCTGATATATTTCACACCTTAAGCCTCACCTGGACGAGAACATCGGGTCTGTATATGGTAATCTTGCAACATGAGTTTAGTAATAGGTATTAGTTTCATCCAATCTTATATATTTCCCACCTCAAATCCCACCTGGACAAGAACATCGGGTTTGTATATGGTAATCTTGCGACATCAGTTCGGTAATAGGTTGCAGTTTCATCCAATCTGATATATTTTACACCTCAAGCCTCACCTGGACGAGAACATCGGGTCTGCATATGGTAATCTTGCAACATGATTTTAGTAATAGGTTGCAGTTTCATCATATCTGATATATTTCACACCTCAAACCTCACCTGGACGAGAACATCGGGTCTGTATGTGGTAATCTTGCAACATGAGTTCAGTAATAGATTACAGTTTCATCTAATCTGATATATTTCACACCTTAAATCCCACCTGTACGAGAACATCGGGTCTCTATATGCTAATCTAGAAACATGAATTCATTAATAGGTTGTAGTTTCATCCAATCTGATATATTTGACACCTTAAATCCCTCCTGGACGAGAACATCGGGTCTGTATTTGGTAATCTTGCAACATGAGTTCAGTAATAGGTTGCAGTTTCATCCAATCTAATATATATTTCACACCTCAAATCCCACCTGGACGAGAACATCGGGTCTGTATATTGTAATCTTGCAACATGAGTTCAGTAATAGGTTGTATTTTCATCCAATGTGATATATTTCACACCTCAAACCTCACATGTACGAGAACATCGGGTCTGTATATGGTAATATTGCAACATGAGTTCATTAATAGGTCGCAGTTTCATCCAATCTGATATATTTCACACCTCAAATCCCATCTGGACGAGAATTTCGGGTTAGTATATGATAATCTTGCAACATGAGTTCGGTAATAGGATGCAGTTTCATCCAATCTAATATGTTTCACACCTCAAACCTCACCTGAACAAGAACATCGGGTCTGTATATAGTAATCTTGCAACATGAGTTCAGTAATATGTTGCAGTTTCATTCAATCTGATATATTTCACACCTTAAATCCCACCTGGACGAGAACATCAGGTCTGTATATGGTAATCTTGCAACTTGAGTTCAGTAATAGGTTACAGTTTCATCTAATCTGATATATTTCACACCTCAAATCCCACCTGTACGAGAACATCGGGTTTGTATATGGTAATGTTGCAACATGAGTTCGGTAATAGGTTGCAATTTCATCCAATCTGATATATTTCACACCTCAAACCTCACCTGAATAAGAACATCGGGTCTGTATATGGTAATCTTGCAACATGAATTCATTAATAGGTTGTAGTTTCATCCAATCTGATATATTTGACACCTTAAATCCCACCTGGACGAAAACATCGGGTCTGTATTTGGTAATCTTGCAACATGAGTTCAGTAATAGGTTGTATTTTCATCCAATCTGATATATTTCACACCTCAAACCTCACCTGTACGAGAACATCGGGTCTGTATATGGTAGTCTTGCAACATGAGTTCATTAATAGGTCGAAGTTTCATCTAATCTGATATATTTCACACCTCAAATCCCACCTGGACGAGAATTTCGGGTTAGTATATGATAATCTTGCAACATGAGTTATGTAATAGGATGCAGTTTCATCCAATATGATATGTTTCACACCTCAAACCTCACTTGAACAAGAACATCGGGTCTGTATATAGTAATCTTGCAACATGAGTTCAATAATATGTTGCAGTTTCATTCAATCTGATATATTTCACACCTTAAGTCCCACCTGGACGAGAACATCAGGTCTGTATATGGTAATCTTGCAACATGAGTTCAGTAATAGGTTGCAGTTTCATCCAATCTGATATATTTCACACCTCAAACCTCACCTGAACAAGAACATCGGGTCTGTATATGGTAATCTTGCAACATGAGTTCAGTAATAGGTTGCAGTTTCATCCAATCTGATATATTTCACACCTCAAACCTGACCTGGACGAGAACATTGGGATTGTATATGGTAATCTTGCAACATGAGTTCAGTAATAGGTTGCAGTTTCATCCAATCTGATATATTTCACACCTCAAACCTCACCTGGACGAGAATATCGCGTTTGTATGTAGTAATCTTGCAACATGAGTTCAGTAATATGTTGCAGTTTTATTCAATCTGATATATTTCACACCTCAAACCTCACCTGGACGAGAACATCGGTTCTGTATATGGTAATATTGCAACATGAGTTCAGTAATAGGTTGAAGTTTCATCCAATCGGATATATTTCACACCTTAAACCTCACCTGGACGAGAAAATCGGGTATGTATATATGGTAATCTTGCAAACGGAGTTCAGTAATAGGTTGCATTTTTATCCAATCTGATATATTTCACACCTTAAGCCTCACCTGGACGAGAACATCGGGTCTGTATATGGTAATCTTGCAACATGAGTTTAGTAATAGGTTTTAGTTTCATCTAATCTTATATATTTCCCACCTCAAATCCCACCTGGACAAGAACATCGGGTTTGTATATGGTAATCTTACGACATCAGTTCGGTAATAGGTTGCAGTTTCATCCAATCTGATATATTTCACACCTCAAACCTCACCTGAACGAGAACATCGGGTCTGTATATGGTAATCTTGCAACATGATTTTAGTAATAGGTTGCAGTTTCATCATATCTGATATATTTCACACCTCAAACCTCACCTGGACGAGAACATCGGGTCTGTATGTGGTAATCTTGCAACAAGAGTTCAGTAATAGATTACAGTTTCATCTAATCTGATATATTTCACACCTTAAATCCCACCTGTACGAGAACATCAGGTCTGTATATGCTAATCTTGCAACATGAGTTTAGTAATAGGTTGTAGTTTCGTCCAATCTTATATATTTCCCACCTCAAATCCCACCTGGACAAGAACATCGGCTCTGTATATGGTAATTTTGCAACATCAGTTCGGTAATAGGTTTCAGTTTCATCCAATCTGATATTTTTCACACCTCAAACCTCACCTGAACGAGAACATCGGGTTTGTATATGGTAATCTTGCGACCTATGTTCAGTAATAGGTTGCAGTTTCATCCAATCTGATATATTCACACCTCAAACCTCACCTGAACGAGAACATCGGTTCTGTATATGGTAATATTGCAACATGAGTTCAGTAATAGGTTAAAGTTTCATCCAATCGTATATATTTCACACCTCAAACCTCACCTGGACGAGAAAATCGGGTCTGTATATATGGTAATCTTGCAAACTGAGTTCAGTAATAGGTTGCATTTTTATCCAATCTGATATATTTCACACCTTAAGCCTCACCTGGACGAGAACATCGGGTCTGTATATGGTAATCTTGCAACATGAGTTTAGTAATAGGTTTTAGTTTCATCTAATCTTATATATTTCCCACCTCAAATCCCACCTGGACAAGAACATCGGGTTTGTATATGGTAATCTT
>NC_039359.1:145997170-145997555 GCF_003573695.1 Papaver somniferum
GGTCTGTATATGCTAATCTTGCAACATGAGTTTAGTAATAGGTTGTAGTTTCGTCCAATCTTATATATTTCCCACCTCAAATCCCACCTGGACAAGAACATCGGCTCTGTATATGGTAATTTTGCAACATCAGTTCGGTAATAGGTTTCAGTTTCATCCAATCTGATATTTTTCACACCTCAAACCTCACCTGAACGAGAACATCGGGTTTGTATATGGTAATCTTGCGACCTAAGTTCAGTAATAGGTTGCAGTTTCATCCAATCTGATATATTCACACCTCAAACCTCACCTGAACGAGAACATCGGTTCTGTATATGGTAATATTGCAACATGAGTTCAGTAATAGGTTAAAGTTTCATCCAATCGTATATATTTCACACCT
>NC_039359.1:145997565-145997717 GCF_003573695.1 Papaver somniferum
AGTTTCATCCAATCTGATATATTTCACACCTCAAACCTCACCTGAACGAGAACATCGGGTCTGTATATGGTAATCTTGCAACATGATTTTAGTAATAGGTTGCAGTTTCATCATATCTGATATATTTCACACCTCAAACCTCACCTGGACGA
>NC_039359.1:145997727-146007848 GCF_003573695.1 Papaver somniferum
GTTCAGTAATAGGTTGCAGTTTCATCCAATCTGATATATTCACACCTCAAACCTCACCTGAACGAGAACATCGGTTCTGTATATGGTAATATTGCAACATGAGTTCAGTAATAGGTTAAAGTTTCATCCAATCGTATATATTTCACACCTTAAACCTCACCTGGACGAGAAAATCGGGTCTGTATATATGGTAATCTTGCAAACTGAGTTCAGTAATAGGTTGCATTTTTATCCAATCTGATATATTTCACACCTTAAGCCTCACCTGGACGAGAACATCGGGTCTGTATATGGTAATCTTGCAACATGAGTTTAGTAATAGGTTTTAGTTTCATCTAATCTTATATATTTCCCACCTCAAATCCCACCTGGACAAGAACATCGGGTTTGTATATGGTAATCTTGCGACATCAGTTCGGTAATAGGTTGCAGTTTCATCCAATCTGATATATTTCACACCTCAAACCTCACCTGAACGAGAACATCGGGTCTGTATATGGTAATCTTGCAACATGATTTTAGTAATAGGTTGCAGTTTCATCATATCTGATATATTTCACACCTCAAACCTCACCTGGACGAGAACATCGGGTCTGTATGTGGTAATCTTGCAACAAGAGTTCAGTAATAGATTACAGTTTCATCTAATCTGATATATTTCACACCTTAAATCCCACCTGTACGAGAACATCGGGTCTGTATATGCTAATCTTGCAACATGAGTTTAGTAATAGGTTGTAGTTTCGTCCAATCTTATATATTTCCCACCTCAAATCCCACCTGGACAAGAACATCGGCTCTGTATATGGTAATTTTGCAACATCAGTTCGGTAATAGGTTTCAGTTTCATCCAATCTGATATTTTTCACACCTCAAACCTCACCTGAACGAGAACATCGGGTTTGTATATGGTAATCTTGCGACCTATGTTCAGTAATAGGTTGCAGTTTCATCCAATCTGATATATTCACACCTCAAACCTCACCTGAACGAGAACATCGGTTCTGTATATGGTAATATTGCAACATGAGTTCAGTAATAGGTTAAAGTTTCATCCAATCGTATATATTTCACACCTCAAACCTCACCTGGACGAGAAAATCGGGTCTGTATATATGGTAATCTTGCAAACTGAGTTCAGTAATAGGTTGCATTTTTATCCAATCTGATATATTTCACACCTTAAGCCTCACCTGGACGAGAACATCGGGTCTGTATATGGTAATCTTGCAACATGAGTTTAGTAATAGGTTTTAGTTTCATCTAATCTTATATATTTCCCACCTCAAATCCCACCTGGACAAGAACATCGGGTTTGTATATGGTAATCTTGCGACATCAGTTCGGTAATAGGTTGCAGTTTCATCCAATCTGATATATTTCACACCTCAAACCTCACCTGAACGAGAACATCGGGTTTGTATATGGTAATCTTGCAACATGATTTTAGTAATAGGTTGCAGTTTAATCCTATCTGATATATTTCACACCTCAAACCTCACATGGACGAGAACATCGGGTCTGTATGTGGTAATCTTGCAACATGAGTTCAGTAATAGATTACAGTTTCATCTAATCTGATATATTTCACACCTTAAATCCCACCTGTACGAGAACATCGGGATTGTATATGGAAATATTGCAACATGAGTTCAGTAATAGGTTAAAGTTTCATCCAATCGTATATATTTCACACCTTAAACCTCACATGGACGAGAAAATCGGGTCTGTATATATGGTAATCTTGCAACCTGAGTTCAGTAATAGGTTGCATTTTTATCCAATCTGATATATTTCACCCCTTAAGCCTCACCTGGACGAGAACATCGGGTCTGTATATGGTAATCTTGCAACATGAGTTTAGTAATAGGTTTTAGTTTCATCCAATCTTATATATTTCCCACCTCAAATCCCACCTGGACAAGAACATCGGGTTTGTATATGGTAATCTTGCGACATCAGTTCGGTAATAGGTTGCAGTTTCATCCAATCTGATATATTTCACACCTCAAACCTCACCTGAACGAGAACATCGGGTTTGTATATGGTAATCTTGCGACCTAAGTTCAGTAATAGGTTGCAGTTTCATCCAATCTGATATATTCACACCTCAAACCTCACCTAAACGAGAACATCGGTTCTGTATATGGTAATATTGCAACATGAGTTCATAATAGGTTGAAGTTTCATCCAATCGTATATATTTTACACCTTAAACCTCACCTGGACGAGAAAATCGGGTCTGTATATATGGTAATCTTGCAACCTGAGTTTAGTAATAGGTTGCATTTTTATCCAATCTGATATATTTCACACCTTAAGCCTCACCTGGACGAGAACATCGGGTCTGTATATGGTAATCTTGCAACATGAGTTTAGTAATAGGTTTTAGTTTTTTCTAATCTTATATATTTCCCACCTCAAATCCCACCTGGACAAGAACATCGGGTTTGTATATGGTAATCTTGCGACATCAGTTCGGTAATAGGTTGCAGTTTCATCCAATCTGATATATTTCACACCTCAAACCTCACCTGAACGAGAACATCGGGTTTGTATATGGTAATCTTGCAACATGATTTTAGTAATAGGTTGCAGTTTCATCCTATCTGATATATTTCACACCTCAAACCTCACCTGGACGAGAACATCGGGTCTGTATGTGGTAATCTTGCAACATGAGTTCAGTAATAGATTACAGTTTCATCTAATCTGATATATTTCACACCTTAAATCCCACCTGTACGAGAACATCGGGATTGTATATGGAAATATTGCAACATGAGTTCAATAATAGGTTGAAGTTTCATCCAATCGGATATATTTCACACCTTAAACCTCACCTGGACGAGAACATCGGGTCTGTATATATGGTAATCTTGCAACATGAGTTCAGTAATAGATTACAGTTCATCTAATCTTATATATTTCACACCTTAAATCCCACCTGTACGAGAAAATCGGGTCTGTATATATGGTAATCTTGCAACCTGAGTTCAGTAATAGGTTGCATTTTCATCATATCTGATATATTTCACACCTCAAACCTCACCTGGACGAGAACATCGGGTCTATATGTGGTAATCTTGGACCATGAGTTCAGTAATAGATTACAGTTTCATCTAATCTGATATATTTCAAACCTTAAATCCCACCTGTAAGAGAACATCGGGTCTGTATATGCTAATCTTGCAACATGAGTTTAGTAATAGGTTGTAGTTTCATCCAATCTTATATATTTCCCACCTCAAATCCCACCTGGAAAGAACATCGGCTCTGTATATGGTAATCTTGCAACATCAGTTCGGTAATAGGTTTCAGTTTCATCCAATCTGATATATTTCACACCTCAAATCCCACCTGGACGAGAATTTCGGGTTAGTATATGATAATCTTGCAACATGAGTTCGGTAATAGGATGCAGTTTCATCCAATATGATATGCTTCACACCTCAAACCTCACTTGAACAAGAACATCGGGTCTGTATATTGTAATCTTGCAACATGAGTTCAGTAATATGTTGCAGTTTCATTCAATCTGATATATTTCACACCTTAAATCCCACCTGGACGAGAACATCAGGTCTGTATATGGTAATCTTGCAACATGAGTTCAGTAATAGGTTGCAGTTTCATCCAATCTGATATATTTCACACCTCAAACCTCACCTGAACAAGAATATCGGGTCTGTATATGGTAATCTTGAAACATGAGTTCAGTAATAGGTTGCAGTTTCATCCAATCTGATATATTTCACACCTCAAACCTCACCTGGACGAGAACATCGGGATTGTATATGGTAATCTTGCAATATGAGTTCAATAATAGGTTGCAGTTTCATCCAATCTGATATATTTCACACCTCAAACCTCACCTGGACGAGAATATCGCGTTTGTATGTGTAATCTTGCAACATGAGTTCAGTAATATGTTGCAGTTTTATTCAATCTGATATATTTCACACCTCAAACCTCACCTGGACGAGAACATCGGTTCTGTATATGGTAATATTGCAACATGAGTTCAGTAATAGGTTGAAGTTTCATCCAATTTGTATATTTCAGACCTCAAACCTCACATGGACGAGAATATCGCGTTTGTATGTAGTAATATTGCAACATGAGTTCAGTAATATGTTGCAGTTTTATTCAATCTGATATATTTCACACCTCAAACCTCACCTGGACGAGAACATCGGGTCTGTATATGGTAATCTTGCAACATGAGTTCAGTAATAGGTTGCAGTTTCATCCAATCTGATATATTCACACCTCAAACCTCACCTGGACAAGAACATCGGTTCTGTATATGGTAATATTGCAACATGAGTTCAGTAATAGGTTGCATTTTTATCCAATCTGATATATTTCACACCTTAACCCTCACCTGAAAGAGAACATCGGGTCTGTATATGGTAATCTTGCAACATGAGTTTAGTAATAGGTTATAGTTTCATCCAATCTGATATATTTGACACCTTAAATCCCACCTGGACGAGAACATCGGGTCTGTATTTGGTAATCTTGCAACATGAGTTCAGTAATAGGTTGCAGTTTCATCCAATCTGATATATTTCACACCTCAAACCTCACCTGGACGAGAACATCGGCTCTGTATATGGTAATCTTGCAACATCAGTTCGGTAATAGGTTTCAGTTTCATCCAATCTGATAGTTTCAGTTTCATCCAATCTGATATACTTCACACCTCAAATCCCACCTGGACGAGAATTTCGGGTTAGTATATGATAATCTTGGAACATGAGTTCGGTAATAGGATGCAGTTTCATCCAATATGATATGCTTCACACCTCAAACCTCACTTGAACAAGAACATCGGGTCTGTATATAGTAATCTTGCAACATGAGTTCAGTAATATGTTGCAGTTTCATTCAATCTGATATATTTCACACCTTAAATCCCACCTGGACGAGAACATCAGGTCTGTATATGGTAATCTTGCAACATGAGTTCAGTAATAGGTTGCAGTTTCATCCAATCTGATATATTTCACACCTCAAACCTCACCTGAACAAGAATATCGGGTCTGTATATGGTAATCTTGCAACATGAGTTCAGTAATAAGTTGCAGTTTCATCCAATCTGATATATTTCACACCTCAAACCTCACCTGGACGAGAACATCGGGATTGTATATGGTAATCTTGCAACATGAGTTCAGTAATAGGTTGCAGTTTCATCCAATCTGATATATTTCACACCTCAAACCTCACCTGGACGAGAATATCGCGTTTGTATGTAGTAATCTTGCAACATGAGTTCAGTAATATGTTGAAGTTTTATTCAATCTGATATATTTCACACCTCAAACCTCACCTGGACGAGAACATCGGTTCTGTATATGGTAATATTGCAACATGAGTTCAGTAATAGGTTGAAGTTTCATCCAATCGGATATATTTCACACCTTAAACCTCACCTGGACGAGAAAATCGGGTCTGTATATATGGTAATCTTGCAACCTGAGTTCAGTAATAGGTTGCATTTTTATCCAATCTGATATATTTCACACCTTAAGCCTCACCTGGACGAGAACATCGGGTCTGTATATGGTAATCTTGCAACATGAGTTTAGTAATAGGTTTTAGTTTCATCTAATCTTATATATTTCCCACCTCAAATCCCACCTGGACAAGAACATCGGGTTTGTATATGGTAATCTTGCGACATCAGTTCGGTAATAGGTTGCAGTTTCATCCAATCTGATATATTTCACACCTCAAACCTCACCTGAACGAGAACATCGGGTCATTATATGGTAATCTTGCAACATGATTTTAGTAATAGGTTGCAGTTTCATCATATCTGATATATTTCACACCTCAAACCTCACCTGGACGAGAACATCGGGTCTGTATGTGGTAATCTTGCAACATGAGTTCAGTAATAGATTACAGTTTCATCTAATCTGATATATTTCACACCTTAAATACCACCTGTACGAGAACATCGGGTCTGTATATGCTAATCTTGCAACATGAGTTTAGTAATAGGTTGTAGTTTCATCCAATCTTATATATTTCCCACCTCAAATCCCACCTGGACAAGAACATCGGCTCTGTATATGGTAATCTTGCAACATCAGTTCGGTAATAGGTTTCAGTTTCATCCAATCTGATGTATTTCACACCTCAAACCTCACCTGAACGAGAACATCGGGTTTGTATATGGTAATCTTGCGACCTGAGTTCAGTAATAGGTTGCAGTTTCATCCAATCTGATATATTCACACCTCAAACCTCACCTGAACGGGAACATCGGTTCTATATATGGTAATATTGCAACATGAGTTCAGTAATAGGTTGAAGTTTCATCCAATCGGATATATTTCACACCTTAAACCTCACCTGGACGAGAAAATCGGGTCTGTATATATGGTAATCTTGCAACCTGAGTTCAGTAATAGGTTGCATTTTTATCCAATATGATATATTTCACACCTTAAGGCTCACCTGGACGAGAACATCTGGTCTGTATATGGTAATCTTGCAACATGAGTTTAGTAATAGGTTTTAGTTTCATCTAATCTTATATATTTCCCACCTCAAATCCCACCTGGACAAGAACATCGGGTTTGTATATGGTAATCTTGCGACATCAGTTCGGTAATAGGTTGCAGTTTCATCCAATCTGATATATTTCACACCTCAAACCTCACCTGAACGAGAACATCGGGTTTGTATATGGTAATCTTGCAACATGATTTTAGTAATAGGTTGCAGTTTCATCCTATCTGATATATTTCACACCTCAAACCTCACCTGGACGAGAACATCGGGTATGTATGTGGTAATCTTGCAACATGAGTTTAGTAATAGATTACAGTTTCATCTAATCTGATATATTTCACACCTTAAATCCCACCTGTACGAGAACATCGGGATTGTATATGGAAATATTGCAACATGAGTTCAGTAATAGGTTGAAGTTTCATCCAATCGGATATATTTCACACCTTAAACCTCACCTGGACGAGAAAATCGGGTCTGCATATATGGTAATCTTGCAACATGAGTTCAGTAATAGGTTGTATTTTCATCCAATGTGATATATTTCACACCTCAAACCTCACATGTACGAGAACATCGGGTCTGTATATGGTAATCTTGCAACATGAGTTCATTAATAGGTCGCAGTTTCATCCAATCTGATATATTTCACACCTCAAATCCCACCTGGACGAGAATTTCGGGTTAGTATATGATAATCTTGCAACATGAGTTCGGTAATAGGATGCAGTTTCATCCAATCTAATATGTTTCACACCTCAAACCTCACCTGAACAAGAACATCGGGTCTGTATATAGTAATCTTGCAACATGAGTTCAGTAATATATTATAGTTTCATTCAATCTGATATATTTTACACCTTAAATCCCACCTGGACGAGAACATCAGGTATGTATATGGTAATCTTGCAACTTGAGTTCAGTAATAGGTTACAGTTTCATCTAATCTGATATATTTCACACCTCAAATCCCACCTGTACGAGAACATCGGGTTTGTATATGGTAATGTTGCAACATGAGTTCGGTAATAGGTTGCAATTTCATCCAATCTGATATATTTCACACCTCAAACCTCACCATAATAAGAACATCGGGTCTGTATATGGTAATCTTGCAACATGAATTCATTAATAGGTTGTAGTTTCATCCAATCTGATATATTTGACACCTTAAATCCCACCTGGACGAGAACATCGGGTCTGTATTTGGTAATCTTGCAACATGAGTTCAGTAATAGGTTGTATTTTCATCTAATCTGATATATTTCACACCTCAAACCTCACCTGTACGAGAACATCGGCTCTGTATATGGTAATCTTGCAACATCAGTTCGGTAATAGGTTTCAGTTTCATCCAATCTGATATATTTCACACCTCAAATCCCACCTGGACGAGAATTTCGGGTTAGTATATGATAATCTTGCAACATGAGTTCGGTAATAGGATGCAGTTTCATCCAATATGATATGCTTCACACCTCAAGCCTCACTTGAACAAGAACATCGGGTTTGTATATAGTAATCTTGCAACATGAGTTCAGTAATATGTTGCAGTTTCATTCAATCTGATATATTTCACACCTTAAATCCCACCTGGACGAGAACATCAGGTCTGTATATGGTAATCTTGCAACATGAGTTCAGTAATAGGTTGCAGTTTCATCCAATCTGATATATTTCACACCTCAAACCTCACCTGAACAAGAATATCGGGTCTGTATATGGTAATCTTGCAACATGAGTTCAGTAATAGGTTGCAGTTTCATCCAATCTGATATATTTCACACCTCAAACCTCACCTGGACGAGAACATCGGGATTGTATATGGTAATCTTGCAACATGAGTTCAGTAATAGGTTGCAGTTTCATCCAATCTGATATATTTCACACCTCAAACCTCACTTGGACGAGAATATCGCGTTTGTATGTAGTAATCTTGCAACATGAGTTCAGTAATATGTTGCAGTTTTATTCAATCTGATATATTTCACACCTCAAACCTCACCTGGACGAGAACATCGGTTCTGTATATGGTAATATTGCAACATGAGTTCAGTAATAGGTTGAAGTTTCATCCAATCGAATATATTTCACACCTTAAACCTCACCTGGACGAGAAAATCGGGTCTGTATATATGGTAATCTTGCAACCTGAGTTCAGTAATACGTTACATTTTTATCCAATCTGATATATTTCACACCTTAAGCCTCACCTGGACGAGAACATCGGGTCTGTATATGGTAATTTTGCAACATGAGTTTAGTAATAGGTTTTAGTTTCATCTAATCTTATATATTTCCCACCTCAAACCCCACCTGGACAAGATTATCGGGTTTGTATATGGTAATCTTGCGACATCAGTTCGGTAATAGGTTGCAGTTTCATCCAATCTGATATATTTCACACCTCAAACCTCACCTGAACGAGAACATCGGGTCATTATATGGTAATCTTGCAACATGATTTTAGTAATAGGTTGTAGTTTCATCATATCTGATATATTTCACACCTCAAACCTCACCTGGACGAGAACATCGGGTCTGTATGTGGTAATCTTGCAACATGAGTTCAGTAATAGATTACAGTTTCATCTAATCTGATATATTTCACACCTTAAATACCACCTGTACGAGAACATCGGGTCTGTATATGCTAATCTTGCAACATGAGTTTAGTAATAGGTTGTATTTTCATCCAATCTTATATATTTCCCACCTCAAATCCCACCAGGACAAAAACATCGGCTCTGTATATGGTAATCTTGCAACATCAGTTCGGTAATAAGTTTCAGTTTCATCCAATCTGATGTATTTCACACCTCAAACCTCACCTGAACGAGAACATCGGGTTTGTATATGGTAATCTTGCGACCTGAGTTCAGTAATAGGTTGCAGTTTCATCCAATCTGATATATTCACACCTCAAACCTCACATGAACGAGAACATCGGTTCTATATATGGTAATATTGCAACATGAGTTCAGTAATAGGTTGAAGTTTCATCCAATCGGATATATTTCACACCTTAAACCTCACCTGGACGAGAAAATCGGGTCTGTATATATGGTAATCTTGCAACCTGAGTCCAGTAATAGGTAGCATTTTTATCCAATATGATATATTTCACACCTTAAGGCTCACCTGGACGAGAACATCTGGTCTGTATATGGTAATCTTGCAACATGAGTTTAGTAATAGGTTTTAGTTTCATCTAATCTTATGTATTTCCCACCTCAAATCCCACCTGGACAAGAACATCGGGTTTGTATATGGTAATCTTGCGACATCAGTTCGGTAAAGGGTTGCAGTTTCATCCAATCTGATATATTTCACACCTCAAACCTCACCTGAACGAGAACATCGGGTTTGTATATGGTAATCTTGCAACATGATTTTAGTAATAGGTTGCAGTTTCATCCTATCTGATATATTTCACACCTCAAACCTCACCTGGACGAGAACATCGGGTATGTATGTGGTAATCTTGCAACATGAGTTTAGTAATAGATTACAGTTTCATCTAATCTGATATATTTCACACCTTAAATCCCACCTGTACGAGAACATCGGGATTGTATATGGAAATATTG
>NC_039359.1:146007858-146008114 GCF_003573695.1 Papaver somniferum
GTTTCAGTTTCATCCAATCTGATGTATTTCACACCTCAAACCTCACCTGAACGAGAACATCGGGTTTGTATATGGTAATCTTGCGACCTGAGTTCAGTAATAGGTTGCAGTTTCATCCAATCTGATATATTCACACCTCAAACCTCACATGAACGAGAACATCGGTTCTATATATGGTAATATTGCAACATGAGTTCAGTAATAGGTTGAAGTTTCATCCAATCGGATATATTTCACACCTTAAACCTCACCTGGA